>NW_016909531.1:0-6961 GCF_001483705.2 Eufriesea mexicana | reverse complement strand
ACCGCACAGTAGAGCGCAGAAACCCACCGCATTTCAGTGTACAGCACAAAAGTGAAGGATATCCAATCCTAACCCGAAAAAACATGAACAAACCAAAAGTAACATAACCCAAACTAACGCGCCGCGGCCACCATTTCTGGCCTCGCCAGAGCAAAGCAGAGCATATTATATCACGGTACGGAGCAGAAATCAACCGAATAGCAGCTTACAGCGCAAAAGTCAAAGATACCATAGTCTAACCAAACCAGACGTGACATAACCTAATGTAACCTAGCTCGACCTAACGTGCCTAGACCAATATTGCTGTCCTCCACAGGGCCATTCAAAACATACTAGAGCACAGTAGATAGCAAAAATCCGCCGCAATGCAGTGTAAAGCAAGTAAGTCAAAGATATCCTAACGTAACCTGACCTAACATAATATAACATAACCGAACGTAGCGTTACTTTACACAATGAGCCGATGCCATTATTGCTATCTTCCCCAGATACAATCTGAAGATATTATTTCACAGTACAGTGCAAGGAACCTGAATAATGGCAGTGAATAGCACAAAAGTCAAATGCATCCACTCCTAACCTAACCAATCGTAACATACACAAACGTAACCTAACACAACCTTACGTGCAGCGAGCACTATTGCTGTCCCCACAGATCCAAGCGGTGCATGTTAGAGCACAGTAGAGCGCAGAGGTCCACTGAAAAGTACTGTACTTCGCAAAAGTCACATCTACCCTGTCCTAACATAACCGAACGTAACATAACCAAAGGTAACTTAACTCAATATAACGTGCCGGGTGCAGTACTACTGGCGTCCCCAGAGGCATGCAAAATATGATAGAGCACAGTAGGGCACATATGTCGACATGATATCTGTGCTGAGCACAAGAGTCAAAGATATCGTAACCAAACCCAACTTAACCTAACGTAACCGAACTTAATCTAACTTAACCTAACGTGCTGTGACCACAATTGCTGAATGCGCCAGAGACAAGTTGAATATACTAGAGCACCCCAGCGGGCAGGCGGCCTCCAAACAGCAGCGAATAGCACAAATTTCAAAGTTATCCTAACCTTACCTGACCTAACTTATCCTAACCAAAATTAGTCTAACTAAACCTAACGAGACGAGACCATTACTGCTGGCCTTTCTCCGGTCAACCAGCGTACAGTAGAGCAATGCGGAGCCCAGAAATCCATGGAACAGCAGAGTATAGCGCAAAAGTCAAAGCTGCCATTGCCTAACCCTTACCAAACATAGCATAACCAAACGTATCCACCCTCCACCTAACCGCCCTATACCATATTGCTGTCCTTCCCAGAGCCGAGCAGAACACATTAGTGGAGAGTAGAACGCAGAAGTCCTTAGATACGCAGTGTTTATCAGAAAAGCCTAAGCTACACATACCTAACGCAAACCAACTGAACATAACCAAACATAGCCGATCTAAAACATATGTGGCTAGACCGCTACTGCTGCCCTCCCCAGAGCCAAGCAGGACGTACTAGAGCACAGCAGATCGCAGAAATCCACTGAATAGCAACGTAAAGCAGAAAGGTTGACGCTACCCTGACCAAACATTGCCTAACCCAAACTAACCGAACGTAACCTGACTCAACATATCGTGCCGAGGCAACTACTGCTGGCTTTCTCAGTGCCAAGCTGAAAACAATGAAGCACTGTAGGGAGTAGAACTTCTCCTAGTAGCAGACTATAGAACTAAACTTAAAGCTATCCTCCACTAACCCAACCAATCGTAACATTACCAAACGAAACGTAACTCAACCTGACATGCCGATACCGCCATTCTTGCCGTCCCCATAGCCAGGCTGGTTATACTAGAGCACAACGGAGAGCAGAAGTCCGGCGAATAGCAGCGTAAAGCACAAAGGTTGATGCTACCCTGACCAAACATTGCCTAACCCAAGCTAACCGAACGTAACTTGACTCAACATAACGAGCAGAGGCCACTACTTTTGGCATTTCCAGAACAAAGCCAAAAGTATTAGAGCTCTGTGGGGCGCAGAAATCTACCTAATAGCAGACTATAGCACTAAAGTCAAAGATATCATTTAGTAACCTAGCCCATCGTAACATAACCGAACGTAACCTAACTCATCCCAATTTGCCGCGAGCACTATTGCAGGCCTCCACAGAGCATAGCAGATCACATTAGTGAAGAGTAGAACGCAGAAATCCATAGAATGTCAGTGTATATCGGAAAAGACAATTCTACACGAACCTAACCAAGACAAACAGAACATACCCAAACACAGCTTAGCTCAAGCTAGCCAGCCGAGATAACTGTTGCTGTCATTCTCAGAGTCAAGCTGAAAACATTAGAGCACTGCAGTGCGCAGAAATCTGCCCAGTAGCGGACCATTTCAACAACGTCGCCGGTATCCTCTCCAAACCCAACCAAACGTGACATTACCAAACGTAACTCAACACAACTTAACGTCCCGGTGCAACTGTTGCTGGCCTACCCAGAGCCAAGCGGAAGACATTAGTGGAGAGTGGAACGCAGAAATCCATAGAAACGCAGTGCATATCAGAAAACTCATAGCTGTCCAAGCCTAAGCCGAAGGAACACAAGATACATAAACATAGCGTAACTCACCCTGACGTACCGAGAACGAAATTTGTACCCTCCCCAGAGCCAAGCAGGACATACTAGAGCACGATAGAGGGCAGAAATCCTCCGAAGGATAGCGTACAACACAGAAGTTATAGCTATCCTAGCCAAACTTGGCCTAGCCCAACCTAGCCGAATGTAACCTGGCACAACATGACGTGCCGAGACCACTAATGCTGGCCATACCAGAGGCAAGCAGAAAACGTTAGAGCACAGTAGTGCGCAGAAAGCAACCAAATATCAGGGTATAGCACTAAAGTCAAACCGATGCACTCCGAACTTAACCAACCGTAACATAATCAAACGTAACATAACTCAACCCAACGTGCTGCGACGGCTGTTTCTGGCCTTCCCAGAGGAAAGCTGAAAGCATTAGGGCACTATAGGGCGCAGGAATCCAACTAATAACAGACGATAACAGTAAAGCCAAAGCTTTACAGTAAAGCCAAAGCTAACCTCCCATAACCTAGCAAACCGTAACATAGCCAAACGTAACCTTAGCTAACCTAACGCGCCCCGACCACTATTACTTTCATCCATAGATCCAAGCATAACACACTAGTGTAGAGCAGAAAGGAGAAATCTGTATAAAGACTATGTATATCAGAAAAGTCTGAGCCACCCAAGCCTAACCCAAAAGAACAGAGCACATCCTGACATAGACTATGGTAACTTAACGTGCCGAGACCTCCCCCCCCCCTCCCAGAACCAAGCATGACGTACTAGAGTACAGTATAATGCAGAAGTCCACCGTACATCAGAGTACAGAATGAAAGTTAAGACTACCCTGACCAAACTTAGCCTAACCAAGCCTAACCGAACGTAACCTGTCTCAACATATCTTGCAGAGACCACCATTGCTGGCCTTCCCAGAGCCAAGCTGAAAGCATTAGAGCACTATAGGACGCAGAAATCCAATTAATAGCGGACTATGTTGCTAAAGTGAAACTACCTCTACTAGCCTAACAAATCGTGACATAACCGAACGTAACATGACTCAACTTAACGTCCCGAGAACACTATTGCTGGCCTTTCCAGGGCCAACTGAAGTTATTAGATCACTTTAAGGCGCAGAGATTCAACTAATAGCAATCTATAGAATTAAAGTCACAGTCATCCTCTCCGAACCTAACCAACCATAACAGAAGCAAACGTAGGCTAACTCAACCAAACTTGTCGAGATCACTATTGCTGCCCTCCCCACAGCCAAGGGGAACACATTACTGGAGAGCAGAACGCAGGAATCCATAAAATCTGCGTGTATACCAGAAAAGACAGAGCTACACAAATCTAACCCAATCCATCAAAACATAGGCAAACATAGACCAACTCAACCTAACGTGCCGAGACAGCTATTGCAGCCTACCCCAGAGCCCAGCAGAATTTACTAGATCACAGTAGTGCACAGAAACCTATCGCATTGCAGTGAATAGCACAAAAGTCGATGACGTCCGAGCCTGTCCTGATCTAACCTAACCTTACCAAACGGGGCATAGCTCAACCTAACATGCCGCGGCCGCTGCTGCTGGCCTCCGCAGCGTCGAGCAGAAAATATTAGAGCACTGTAGAGCGCAGAAGTCCATAGAATCGCAGCGAATAGCACAAAAGTGGTTGCTATCATAACATAACTCAAGCCAACGTAACCCAACCACACGTAGCCTAACTCAGCAAAACCTGCCGCGACAACCAATGCTGGCATACCCAGGGCCAAGCAGAATATAGCAGAGCAGATTCGGGGGCAGATATCCAATGAATAGCGGTGTATATCATGAAGGTCGGGGAAAACGTGACCGAGTTAAGCCTGACCTAACCTAACCAAACGTGACATAACTCAATCTAACGTGCCTAGGCCACTAATACTGGCCACTCATAGTATCAGGGCGCAGAAGGTCGCAGATATACGCCGCATTGCAGTATACAGAACAATAGTCGATCATATCCTATCCTAACGTATAGAAACATAACAACACCAAACGTAACATATCCAAACCTAATGTACCTCGACCACTATGGCTGGCTTCCCAGAGACGAGCCGAACATATTAGAGGACAGTAGTGCCCAGAAATCCATTGAATCGCAGTGTGTAGCACCAAAGACAAAGTAGCCTATCCTAACCAAGCCAACCATAACACAACTAAACGTAGGGTAACCCAACCTAGCATGGCAGAACCACGATTGCTGGCCGCTATCAGCGCCAAGCGGAATATGCTACAGCACTGCAGGGCGCAAAAATCCACCGCATTGCAGTGTATAGCGAAAAGGTCTAACGTCTCCTAGACTAAACGTACCTAACCTAAGCTATTCAAACGTAGTTTAACTCAACATAACGCGACGTGACCAACATTGCTGCCGCTATCCCCCCATAACCAAGCAGAACATATTAGGGTACAGTAGAAAGCAGAAGCCCGCCCAATAGCAGCGTGTAGCGCAAAAGTCAGGCTACCCTATCCTAACATAGCCAAACGTATCAAAAGCATACGTAACATGTCTGAAACTAACGCGCCGAGAACACTATTGCTGGCCCCCGCAAAGGAAAGCAGAATATACTAGAGCAAAGTAAAAAGCGAAGGTCCACCGAATAGCAGTGTATAGCACAAGAGTAAAAGGTAACTTAACCTAAGTTGATCTAGCCTGAACTTACCAAACGTAGAGAAGCTCAGCATAGCGAAACGATAACAATATTTCCGGCCTCCGCAGAGCCGAGCAGAACATGTTAGAGCACTGTAGAAAGCAGGTATCCACCGAATAGCAGTTTATAGCGCAAAAGTCAAGGCCATCGTATCCTAACCTATTCGAGCGAATCATGAACATACATAACATTATTCAACCTATCGCGCCGAGACCGCTATTACTGGCGTCCCAAGAGCAAGGCGGAATATACTGGAGCACAGTAGAGTGCAAAAATCTGCCGCATTGCAGTGCACAGCACAAAAGTCAAAGCTATCCTGTCGTAACATAGCCAATTTTGACACAACCAAACGTAACCTAGCTCAACCAAGCATGACGAGACATCTAGTGCTGGCCTTCACGGAGACAAACAGAATGTACTAGAACACAATAGTGCGCAGCGACACACCGCATTGCAGTCTATGACGAAAGAGACAAGTATATCCAAACCATACCCAACCCAGCCTAATCTAACCAATCGTAGCCCAACCCATCATAACGTGCCGAGAAAACAATTGTTGGCCTCCCAGAACCAAGCAGAACATACTAGAGCACACAAGAGCGCAGAAATCCCCAAACAGCAGTGTACAGCACAAAAGCGATGGCTACCGTATCCTAATATATACAAGCTTAATATAACGAAACGCAACATAACTAAACCTAGCGTACCGCGACCACTATTGCTGGCCTCTCCAGATTCGGACAGATCATATTAGAAGAGAGTAGGGCGCAGAAATCCATAGAATCGCAGTGTGCAGGTTGACGTAATCTAACCAAACATAGCGTAACACAGGTTAACGTGCCGCGACCACTGCTTCCGGCCTCCCGTGAACCGAGCAGAATATAGCTGGGCACAGTAGGTCACAGAAATCCACCGTGTAACGGTATATGGCACGAAAGCCAATGCAATCCATGTCAAACTTTACCTAACCTAACCTAACCGAACGTAACATAACTCAACGTAGCGTGCCACGACCACTATTGCTCGCCTCGCCAGAGTCGGGCGGAGTATAGTAGAGCAGTGTAGAGCGTGTAGAACCTCCTAACAGCAGTGTAAAGAACAAAAGTCGAGGAAAGACTAACCAAACCTTCCTAACGTAACCCACCGAAACGCAACCGAACTAAAACTAACGTGCGGAGACGAATATTAAGGGCCGCCGCCGTGTCAGGCCGTACATATTAGAGCACAGTAGAGCGCAGAAATTCACCGCATTGCAGTGTAAGGCACAGAAGTCGAGGATACCCTATCCCAATCTTACCTAACCTCACACAAACTGTCGTAGTATAAATCAACATAACGAACGGCGACCACAGCTTCCCTAACCCTTGATACGAACAGGATATATTTGAGCACAGTAGACCAGTGAAACCCACGGTATAGCCGTGTGTGGCACGAAAGCCAAAGCTATCCTAACCAAACTTAACATACCCTAACCTATTCAAACGTAACCCAACACAACCTACCGCGCCACGAACACCACTGCTCACATCCCCAGTGTCGAGCAGATTGAAGTAGAGTAATTTGGAGCGTAGAAATCAACCGTATAGCACTTTACAGCGCAAACGTCAAAGAAACCATAACAAAGATTTCCACACCTAACCTAACGAAACGAAACCTATCTCAACATAACGTACCGAGACCACCATTACTAGCAAC
>NW_016909530.1:209669-254979 GCF_001483705.2 Eufriesea mexicana | reverse complement strand
GTAATGGTTGAATATTGTATTTAAGTGATAAATTCAGTTCGAAAGGACTTCTAGGATAATCAAGGTATGCTACAGCTATGGTTCGAGATATTTACATTTGACAGTGAGATACTTTGTATATCTCCAAACAAAGCGATGTTGCCGTTGGATTAAACTGGTCACGGAAGAGGTTTACCGTGCAGCAATAATAGAATGAAAGATGAAGGTGCATGATCAGCCGAGAAATTAGTAGTTCACGGAAGAGTACTGAATACAGCCTTAATCACTGTAACGTAGACGTTGGACAGATTCGTACACAGATGCTGTATATTGGAAAGTGACTCTAGAATAACCAATGCATGGTACAGTTTTGGCTTGAGATATTACCGATTGACTGTACGGAACTTCGCACGTCTACCAACAGAGCACTGGAGTCGCTGAATTATTCGGTTCAGTGGTGACTAAGATTTTGTGGATATTGTGGGATGACAAAAGACAGATCCAATATCCCTCGAGATATTAACAACTGGCAAAACCCTGTTGAGTACAGACATGGTCACGATAATATAGGCGTCGGACTGCTTTTACAACTGATGACGGAAATTCCAAGGCAATTCCGGAACAATAAATGCATAGAACACGTATGGCTTGAGATATTTACAATGGGCAGTACAGAGCTTGCTACATGCAACAATGTAGCACTGTTGCCGTTGGGTTATGCTGCTCAATGATGATTTAAATTCCATAACAACTCTAGGACGACAAAATACAAAACCACTGACGCTCGAAACGCTAGCAATGGAAAAAACGGCGCTGATTGCAGCCACCGTTACAGTAATGTAGCCGCTGGCTTTCTTTGTTCATTGTAGATATAATTCGAAGCGATTCTATAATAACATATGTACAGTGCAATTACGTCAAATTGCATTAACAACTGACAGTACGGCATTTAGCACATATTCCAGCAGATCACAGTTTCGGGTGGAATAATCTGTTCACTGATAACGTATGTTCCGCTGATATTCATGAGCGAGAAATGCATGTCCATTGTCGCACAAGATGCCAGGAAACGAGAACAAAATTCTGACAACCAAGAGCCATCAGCACGGTATAGTAGCTGTTGGATGAACATGTACACTGATGATGGAAATTCCATAGCATTTCCGGAGTAGTCATTGTATATTACGGTTATGACTTGAGATATTCCCGATTGAGAGTACGGAACAAGTTACATCCGCCAATATAGCACTGCACCCGTCGGATTAATCTCCTCAATGATTATTTAAATCCTATACCAATTCTGGAATGACAAAATACAGATCCAACGTACCTCCAGGTATTAACGACAGACGAGACAGTACTCTGTACAGCCAACAACACTATAATATATACTTTGGGCCGCCTTGTTCACTGGCGATTTATATTCGAATATCATTCGAGAATAACCAGTGCATAGTAAGGTTATGGCAAGTGATACATACAATTAACGATACGGCATTTAGTACATCTTCCAACAGATCAATGTTGTAGATGGATTAATCTGTTGACTGATAGTGTACATTCATCAGCAATACTAGGACGAGAAATGCAGATCCATTATACCTTGTGATACCAACAATTGACACCACAGTGCTGAGTACAGCCACCATCACGTTAATGTAGGAAATGAACTACCTTGTTCACTCATGACAGGAATTCTAAGGTATAGCACAATATCCCATGTATAGTACGGTTATGGCTAGTGATACTTACCATCGATATTACGGCATATAATACATAATCGAACAGATTTCTTTTGCCGCAATGTTGATCTGTCAACGGATAGTTTACATTCCTCAGCATTTCAAGGACGAGAAATATGGACCCATTATACTTCGCTATGTTAACAAGTGACAACGGCAGTACCGAATAAAGGCCGCATCACAGTATTGCAGCTGATGAAGGACTTTGCTCACTGATCATGCATGTTCACAGGATGTTCTAGAGTAATCTATGCATAGTGCGGTTATGTCCAGCGATATTTCCAATTGACAGTACGGTAGTCAATACATCCGCCAATACAGAACTATAGCCGTCTGATTAAACTGCTCAATGATGGTTAAAGACTTATGACATTTCCAGAGGTACAAATACAGGTGCAACATCCACCGCGAAATTAACAATTAAGAACACAGTACTGAGTACAGAAATCATAACTTTAACGTAGTCGATGGCCCACTCTGTCGTACGATGTCGGAAATTCCAAAGAAGCTCCTGAATAATCTATGTATAGTACGGTTCTGCCTTGGGAGACTTCCAGTTGAGAGAACGGTACTCATTATATCCGCCAATATAGCACTGTAGCTGTTGGAATAATCTGTTCAATAATGATTTAGTTCCTATAACATGTCTAGAATGACAAAATACAGGTACGACATCTCTCGAGATATTAGCAATTGACGACACACGAATGAGTACAGCCATCATCACAGGTATGTGGCCGTTTCACTACTTTCTTCACTGCTGATGTAAATTCCATGGTGATTCTATCATGACATATGTATTGCGCGGTTATGGCTAGTAATATTTACAAATGACAGTACGCACTTAGCACATCTTCCAAAAGATCACTGTTGCAGTTGGATTAATCTGTTCACTGATGATATATATAACACAGCATCTTTAGGTCGGGAATTGCAGATCCATTGTCCCTCCAAACTCTAACATATGACCACAAAGTGCCTAGTGCAGCCACCATCACGGTATTGTCGCATTTGAATAACTTTGTCCACGGATGATAAAGAATCAAAAGCAACACCGGAATAATCAATGTATACTGCGGCTGTGACCTATGTATATAGCAACTAACGGTACGGCACTAACTACATCCACAAATATATCGCAGAAGACGTTGGATTAAACTGTTCAATCATCATCTAAATTCTATATCGATTCTGGTATGACAAAGTGCAGATAAAATAACCCTCGAGGTATTTACAATTAACAACAGAGTAATGTAGCCTATGGACTACTTTGCTCACAGACGACGCAAATTACGAAGTGATTCTAAAATGCACAGTGAATACTCCTGTTATGCCCAGGATTTTTACAATTTGCAGGACGGTAGTTACTACATCTACCAACAGAGCACTGTTGCCGTTGGAATATGTAGTTCACTCAATATGTATATTCTACAACAATTGTGGAATGAATGATGAAATTGCGTTATCCCTCGCGACAAGAACAATTGGCAAAGGAGTACTGAGTACAGCCATCATCACAGTACTGTTGCCGCTGGTCTACTCAGTCTACTGACGTTGTAAATTCCAAAGCAATGCTGGAATAATCATTGCATATTGCGGCTATGGCTTGAGATACATCCAACTTAGGTTGCGGTACTTACAACGTCCACCAATATAGCACGGTAGCCGATGCTGTACAATGGTAAATTAAATTCTTTAACAATCCTACAAAGGTAAATTACAGAGCCCCATACTCTCGAGATATTAACAGTTAACGACACACTACTGAGTACAGCCGTCATCACAGTATTGTATTGGTTAAATAACATTCTTCACTGATAATGTCATTCCAATGACAATTCTAAGTTAATCAACTTATATTAGGGTTATGGCTAGAGGAATTTAAATGTGACTGTTCGGTACTTCGTAAATCTACCATCAGAGCACTGCAGATGCTGTATTAGCATATTCAATGATGATTTAGGTCTTATAGCTCGTCTAGAATGACTAGAGGCTGCTCCGTTGGACCTTGAGATATTAACAATTGACAACACTGTCCTGAGTACAGCCATAATCACATTACTGTGCCAGTTGTAATACCTTCTTCACAGATGATGGCACGTCCACAGCAATTCTGGAATGATGAATGAATGTTGCGGTTATTGCTTGAGAAAATTTTGAGGTGAAAGTATGGCACTTACTAGATCCACCAATATAGGGATGTTGCTGTTGGATTAAACTGTTCAATGACGAATTAAATACTACAGCAACGCTAGAATGACAAAATACAGACACTCTGGCCTTCGAGGCATAAACAATTGACGTCACAGTACTGACTACATCCGTCATCACAGTATTGCATCGGTTGAATTGCATTTATCGCTGACAATGTCTGTTGCAAGATAATTCCGTGTTAATCAATGTATACTACGGTTATGGATAAAGATACTTATAATTGTCAGTTCGTTACATCGTACATCTTCCAGCAGAGCGCTGCAGCCGCTGTATTAATATATTCAGTGATGATTTAGATTTTATGGCTCTTCCATATTGACAAAATACAGGTCCACTATTCTTCAAGTAGTCAACAAATAATAACACATTAGTAACTGCAGCCATCGCAGGAGTGACGTTGACGTTGGATCATTTGTTCACTGCTGATGCGAATACGTAAGCAATTCTGGGATAATCTGCGTATAGTATTATTATAGCCCGGCATATTTGAAACTCTCAGTACGGTGCTTGGAACATCCACCAATATGGCACTGTAGCCTTTCGATTACTTTCCTCAACGACGACTTCGATTTTAAAGCAATTCTAGAATGACATAATACAGGTCCATTGTCCCTCGCTACATTAATAGTTGAGAACACCGTACTGAGTACAGCCATCACCAAAGTACTGTAGGTGTTGGTCTACCATGTCTACTGGGGGATGCAAATTTCATAGCAATACAGGAATCGTCAATTTATATAAAGGTTACTGCTTGAGATATTCCCAAATTACAGTACGGTACCTATGACATCCACAAATATGGCACTGGTGGCGTGGGATTGATATGATCGATGATGACGTAAATTACATAATAATGCTAGAATGACAAAATACAGGTCCACCGGCCCACGAGGTATTATCTGCAGGCGACACAGTATTGAGTAAAGCCATCAACACAGTAATGTAGGCGATGGACTAATTTCCTCACACATCATTTGTATTCCAAAACGTTTCTTGAATACTCCATGCATACGACGGTTGCTGCTGGTTATATCTACAATTCACAGCACGGTAGTTGGTACACCTGCTAACAGAGCACTGATGCCGTTGGATTAAGTAGTTCACTGAAAATATATATTCCACAGCAATTGTGGAATGAAAGAAAGAGATACATTAACCCTCGCGATATTAGAAATTTGCAACACGGTGATGAGTACAGCCATCATCGCGTTACAGTATCCGTTGGAATACTTTGCTTACTGACGATATAAGTTAAAATAATATGCTGGAATAATCAATGTATATTCCGGTTATGCCTATAGACATTTCCAATTGGCAGTGCGGTACTTATTGCGTCCACATATATAGCGCTGTAGCGGCTGGATTAACTTGCTCACTGATGATGTATAAACAACACCAGTTATAGAACCTGAAATGCGGACCCATTATCCCTGGGGATATAACAAATGATGACACAGAAATGAGGACAGCCATATCGACATTATCCAAGAGGTTGAATAAATTTGATTACTGATAATGAAAGTTCGAATGTAATTCGGGAATGAATAATATGTGCTATGGTTGTGGATAGAGATATTATAGTTGAAGGTACTTTACTAAATACACCTACCAGCAGTGTACTCTAGCCAATTGATTTATGATTTCAATGATGATATAGATTCCTTAACAAATCTAGAATGACAAAATAGAGATCCACAGAACCTCGCGACATTAACAATTGACGTCACAGTAACGAGTACAGCCATCATCACAGTACCGTATCCGTTGGACAACTTTGTTCAATGAGTATGTAAGTTCAAAACAATTGAGGAATAATCAATGTGTAGCACGGTAATGGCTTGAGATATAACCAGTTGGCAGAACGGTACTTGCTACGTTCACCAATATAGCACTGCAGCCGCAGGATTAAACTGTTCAACGATGATTTAAAATATATAACAATTCCAGAATAACAGATCACAGATACACCACCTCTCGAGTTATTGACTATTGATAGCACCGTACAGAGTACAGTCGTCGTCGTTGTAGTGAATCGCTTCGACTTCATTGCCCACTGACGATGTAAATACCAAAGCAATTCTAGAAGACCCATGTATCGTACGGGTACGGCTGGTGATACCTGCAATGGATAGCACAGTTCTCTCTACATCGACATCCAGAGTAGTGTAGCTGCTGTATTGACATATACAGTAATGAATTGCATTTTATAGCAATTATAGAATGTCAGCAGTTATATACATTATCCCTCGAGATGTTAAAGTTTGACATCGCAGGACTGTGTACAGCCATCACAACTCTACTGCTGCAGTTTTATTACTTTGATCACTGATGATGTATATTCTATAGAGTTTCTGGGACGACAAAGTACATATCCTTCATCCGTTGAAATATTAGCAATTGACAACGCGGTACAGACAACAGGTATCATCACAGCACTATATCCGTTGGAATAACCTGTACACTGGTGACGTGTTTTCGAAGGTAACTCTAGAAAAACCTACATATATCCCGGTTAGAGCTGTAGCTACTTCCAATTGTCCGTACGTTACTTGGTAGGTATACCAACACAGCTCTGTATCTTTAGGATTATTCTGTACAATAATGATTCCGGTTCGATGAAAATTCCGGAATGACAAGATACAGATTCATTATCCGTCGCGACATTGCGAATTGAAAACACAGTACTGAGTAGAGCCTTCATCACTGTAATGTAGCCGCTTTATTCCTTTGTTCACTAATGGTGTAGATTCTAAGGTATTTCTAGAATAACTTACCTTTGGTACGGTTACGGCTAGAGACATTTCCATTTGATTCGGCACCTATTACACTTACCAACATAGCACTGTAGCCGTCGATTAATTTGTTCAATGACGATTTCAACAATGTAGCAATTCTAGAATGAAAAAACAAGGATCCATTCTCCCTAGTGTTATAGAGAATTGACCTGACGGTATTTAGTGCAGCCACTTTTACAGTACACTAGCTGTTGTACCATTTCCTCACTGACAAATTATTTTCCGCAGCAACTCCGTAGTATTCAATGTATAGAACATTTATGTTTGGAAATATTTACAACTGACAGTTCGGCGCTTGGCACGTCCGCCAACGGACACACTGTAACCGTTGGCATAACTTGTTGAATTTCGATTTAGAGTGCATGGCGAATGTACAATGACAAAAGGCACATACATTTTCGGTCGAGATTTTAACAATTGATAACACAGTATTAAGAACAGCCGTCGTCAGAGTACTGCAGCCGCGGGATCAGCTTGCTTAGTTATGCTATTAGTACGGAAGCAGTTCTAGAATAACCAATTTAAGGTAAGGTATTTTCTAGAGATACTCGTAGTTGTCAGAACGGTGCTTAGTACATCCACCAACAGGGCACTGCTGCTGTTGGATTAATTTGGCCTCTCATGATATGAGTTACACAGCAATGCTAGAATAGTCGGTGTATATTACTGTTACAATTAGAGATATTTAAATTCGACAGAACTGTACACTGTACATGAACCAACGGTGCACTATTGCTGCTTGATTAATCCCTTCAAGAAAGTTTTTAATTTAATAGCAATTACAGAATGACAAGCGGCAGACCCATTATCGCTCGAAATATTAAGAACTGGCAACACGGAACTGCATACAGCCAACGTCACATTATAGGTGCCGTCGAATTAACTCGTTCACGGATCACTTATGTTCCACCGCAGCTACAAAATAACCAATGTTTGGATCAGTTGTGACTAGATATATTGCGAACTAGCGTTACGGTGCTTAGAACAACAACCATGAGGCCACTGTAGCCGTTTGCTTAATCTTCCCACTCATGATATATGTTCGATAGCAATTCTAGAACTACAAGAGGCAGATCTATTATCGCTCGAGGTTTGAACAACTGACAACACACTAAGTTGTTCAGCATCATGACGTTAATGTAGGCGTGTGATTTATCTCTATGATGAGACTTAAATTCCACTACAATCCTAGAATTATCAAAGTACAGGTCAGATATGGCTGGAGGTATTTACGATTGACAGTAGTACGTCCACCTACAGAGCACAGTTGACGATTACTATATCCACTGATGATTTAAGCTACATAGAAATTCAAGAATGATCACCGTATGCATCGTACGTCTGCAGTGGTATTGAGAAACGACAATATGGTTCTGAATTTATCCATCCACACAATACGGTACCCTTTGCATATTGTATGTACGCTGATCCTTTTATTTCTTCAGCAACTGTAGAATAATTGTAGAATTATATAGAAGCTAGGTGCTCAGTGAAATGTCCAATAAAGTGAAAGTAATAATCTGTAGATATGTATGCTTTGTACTGTATATTCAATTGTCAAAGTCAATATTGAAAATTGTTACATAAATTGGTAATTGTAGAATTGCAATATAAAATACATGATCAGAGGGTAGGTTAATGCAATGGTTGTAGCATTGTACTAATTTCCATACACAGCGTTGTATTCTCAAATGATGGTATCTCCAGGTAAAACTGATTGAATCTTTGGTCATTCTAGAACTGCTGTAGGTGTTAAAGCTTCAGCGAACAGATTAGTTAAATGGCTATAGTATTAGGTAGAGGGCTACGATCTGTACTCTATTACCATTTCTCAATATATATAGCTATATATGATCTGCACATAGCGCATTCTAGAATTGCTGTAGAGCTTAGATTATCAGCGAAAACATTAATCCAATGGAAATCTCACTGCGCAGGCGGCACACTAAATAATGTTCGTTCAATTGTATATATCTAAAGCAATAATTTATCTATTCATGGATCGTTCAAGATTAGCCATATAATACAGATGATCGGAGAATATGTCAATACAATGGCTGTTGGACATTTTTGATTGCTATACTCAGAAGTTGATTGCCAACTGTTAATGTCTCTAGCTATAACAGATTCATACTATGATCTCTCTAAAGCTACAGTTGAAATAATGTTGTCTGAGAACAGATTTATCTGACGGCTAGACTGATCTGTTGGTTGATATACGAATTACCGTACTGCCAATGGCATACGTCTTTAGACATATCTGATGAATGCATTGACTGTTCTGGAGCAGCAGCGTCACATAAATCATCAGTGGACAAATAATTCCTACGGCTACAATAGTGTGATGTTGGCTGCGCTAAGTACTGTTTTGTAAATTGTCAATATCTCGATCGATAATTGATCCTACTCTTCTCATACTCGAATTGATATAGAATTTAAATCATGGATAAACAGATCAATACAACGGTTGAAGTGGAGAGTTAACTGCTGTACTCTGTACTTCGCTCTCGGAGCTTATTGCTTCGAGCGATAATTGATCTTCCGCTAGACATTCTAGAAATGTAACAGAATATAGGTCTTATGTGAGTATATTCATTCAACTGCTAGAGTACTGTGTCGATGACTGCACTTTGTGCTGTATTGTCATCTGTCAATGCCTCTAGAGGTAATTAATCCATAAGTTTACCATTCTGGAATTTTTGTAGATCCTAGATGATCTGCGAATGGATTAAACAAATGGTCGTGGTACGGTATAGGTTTCGAGTATCAATGCCGCATCTCAAATTGTGAATATACTTAGGGAAAATTAATCTTCCCAGTGATCATAACAGCAGATCAATATAAGCTATGCCAGATAGGAACATGTTGAAGCAATTACTTTGGCACTGCGTCGATAGCTGTAGTCAGTACGGTACTATAAATTGTTAATTTCTCCTGAGACAACAGATTTGTACCTTGATCAATCAAGAATTGTCATAGAATTCAAATCATCAGTGAAATTTAAATAACCACCCAACAAACTAATACAACGGCAACATTACCGTTGATATGGCTACATTCAGTACTGCTTTGTCGACTGTCTATGACTCGAGCAATAATAGATATGTCTCTTAACACTCTAGAATTTCTGAGGAATATCCATCATTCGTGGACCGTTTAAACCAAGGACAACTGTGCCCTGCTTGTGAACGTACTATGTACTGTACTGCAAGTTTTAAATGTATCAAGCCATAATTAAGTAATGCATTGGTTATGCTAGAATTGCTGAGGAATGTACACCATCAGTGAACATGTTGAAACGAACGGCTACAGTACTGTGATAATAGCTGCACTCACTACAGTGTTGATAAGTGTTAATATCTCGAGCCATAATGAATCTGCCTTTAGTCCCTACAGAGATGCTGTATAATCTATGTCGTCGTTTAAGCAGGTTGGTGCAACGGCTGCAGTGCTTTGTCAATGGCTACACTCAGTACTCTAATGACATATGCCTAAGTCTCCAACAAATGTTGCAGTGTGCAGTGATTATTCTACATTTGCAACGGAAGTTTGATGATCAGCGAACAGATTAATAAAATGGCCATATTATGGTGTAGATGGCTGCAATCGCTAATGTATTGTCATTTGTCAATATCACTACCGATATATGGTCTATCCGTTTGTCATTCTGGAATTGCAATAGAGTTTAAGTTATCATTGAAGAGCTTTATCTAAGGGCTCAAGCACTGTGATGATGAAAATACTCAGTACTGTGTTGTCAGGTGATAACGTCCAGAGTGATTATGTATATGCCTTTTGCCATTCAGAATTTTCTATAGAATATCGTCAACAGTGAACAGATTAATCAAACGGCAACTGTGCTCCCATAATTGCTATACTTCGTACTATATTGGCATATGTCAATGTCTATAACGACAATTGCTCTGTACATAACTATTCTAGAGTAGCTGCAGAATTTATACCATCACAGAACAAATAAGCCCTCGGCTGCAGTACTGTGATAATGGCCGTACTCAGCACTTCTTTGTCGTTTGTTTATATACTGATCGCTGGTGCACCTAGCTGTTGATCACACAGAAATGCTAATAAGCTTAAGTCTTCATCGAAGAGACGTTTCTAACAGCTTCACTACCCTGTTGCTGGATGTACTTAGAACCGTACTGCCAGTTGCAAACATCTGTAGCCATAACTGACCTCTACAATGATTATCATAGTATTGCAATATAATTTAAATCAATGGCGTGCTATTCATGCATCGGCTTCTGTACCGTTGTGATGACTGTTCTCAACACTGTGTTGTCAATTGATAATATCTCGAGTGATAATGGATCTGTCTTCCTTCATCCTAGAATTACTGGAGAATTTATATGGCCAGTGAACGGATTATTCCACCGGCTACGGTGCTCAGTTTGTGGCTATACTACGCACCGTACCGCCAACAGTATATATCTCTAGCAGGAACCGTAATATACAATGAATATTCCAGGATTGCTTCGGAATTTACATAATCAGTCGGCAAAGGAACGCAGCGTATACTGTAATGTGGTGCTGTGTATCCTCAGTGCTCTATTGACAATTGCTAATGTCTCGAGCAATATTGGATTTGCCCTTCGTCATCCTTTAATTGCTACAGAAATTTAATCATCAGTGAACAGAATAATCATACTACTACCTCGCTCTGCTGATAGCTAAGGTCAAAAATTTTTTGTCATATGACAATGCCTCAAGCGATATTAACTGCATCCATTGATCATTCCGCAACTACGGTCGGAATTAAGTGTTCCGCGAACAGTTTAATTGAAAGGCAGGTGTTTCGTGCTGATTAATACACTCAACATTTCGTTGACAGTTGTCAGTATTTATAACGATGCTTGATCCATCTATTGATCAGTCTACAATTGCTGTGCAGTTCAAACCATCAGTGGACAGATTATTGCAGCGAACACAAGGTTCTGTCGGTGGCAGCAGTAGCTACCATTCTGACAACTGTTACATGGTGGGTGTGCTGGAAACCGTACTGGCAACAGTAAATATCTGGAGCCGGTGCTGATCCATAAATTTATCATTCCTGAAATGCTGTTGAATAGAAATCGTCAGTGAATAAACCTGTGCTACGCCAACTGTACCGAAAAGATGGCTGTACTCAGTACTGTCCAGGCAATTTTCAATATCTCGAGGGATAATGGCCTTTTGACATCCTAGAATTGCTTTAAAGTATATATCATTATTGAACAACTTAATGCAGCGGCTGCAGTACTCTGCTTGTGGACGTACTAAGTACCGTACTGTCAATTGGAAATATCTCATTCCATCGCGGTAATATACCTTGATTTTTCCAGTGCTGCTATGGAATTTACTTTATTATTGTGCAATGAAGAGCAACGTCTACAGCACTGTGATGATTGCTCTACCCAGTACTGTTTTGTCATCTGTTTATACCTCGGGGGACAATGCATCTGAAATTTTTCATTCTGGAATTGCTGCAGAATATGAAACATCAGTGAACAGATTAAACCAACGGCAACAGTGCTGTGCCTGAATATTTCCTTACTGCCGTACTGTCTATTGGATATGTTACAAGCCACAACAGTACTGTACATTGATTGTACCAGATTTGTTGTGGAATTGGCATTATTAGTGGACAAAGATCTTCAACGGCTGGAATACTGTGATGGCAGCTGCACTCAGCACTGTCTTGTCATTTGCTAATATTTCTAGGGGTAGTGGATCCGTCTTTTTTCATTCTAGAATTGCTACAAAATCTAGATGATCATTGTCTAGATTAACACAAAGGCCGCAGTGCTGTGCTACTGGTCGTGCTAAGTACCTCGCTGTCAGTTGGAAATATCTCCAGCCATATCATTACTATACATTGGTTACTCTGTAATTGGTTTCGAATTTACATCATCTGTGAGCAAAGTAGCCCAACGTCTATATTACTCTGATGATGGATGTATTCAGTACAGTGTTGTCAATTGTTAATGTCTCGGGGGTCAGTGGATCTTACTTTTGTCAGACTGGAACTGCTATAGAGCGTAAGTTATTACTGGTCAAATTATTCCAACGGCTACAGTGGTCTGTTGGTGGATATACTAAGTACAGTGTAGTCAATTGTAAATTCCTCTAGCTATAGCAGCACCCTTCATTGATTAGTATGGACATACCGCTTAATTTAAATCAGCCTGTGAACTGGCTAATCCAACAGCTGCAGAAGTATTTGATGGCTACACCCAGTACTGCATTTACATTTTTGCCAATTCCACAAGAGGCAATTGCTGTATTAATTGAATATTTGAGAATTGCTAAAGAATTTGATGATTAGCGAACGTATTAATTCAATGGCTATGCAATTGTGTAGGTGCCTATACACAGTACTTTATTGTCAGTTGCTAATATCTCCAGCTATGCGCTTTTACATATTCACTATTCTAGAATTGCAATAGAACACAGATCATCAGAGAAAAAATTAGTGCAACGACTACTGCGCATTGTTTGTGGGTGTTCTATGTACAGTAATGTCGACGGTATACATCCCTGGAGTTAACTGATGCATTCATTGATTGTCCTAGAATCGCTGTTGAACTGAAGTATTCAGTGAACAAATTAATCCAACGGCTGCAGTGCTGTGATGATGGCTGTGCTCGGCACTGTGATTTCAGTCCTTTATGTTCGTTGCAATAATGTATCTGTCACCTGTCATTACAGAATTGCTTTAGATTTTAAGTCATCATTGAGCAGGTAATTAAAACGCAGGGAGTACGCTGTTGGTGAATGTGTTTATTACCGTAATGACATTTGTGAGTTCGTCGCGCCACAACCGATGTATACATTGGTTAATATAGATTTGCCTGGGCATGTAAACCTTGAGTGAAGGGATTAATTCATCAGTGTCCTATTGATGGATATACTCGGAGTCGTATTGTCGTATGTCACTTTCTGCAGCGACACTTGCTCTATTCATTGTTCATTCAACTATTCCAGAAGAACGTAGGTGAGCAGGGAACACATTATTTACAGCGGCTATGGTACTGTGTAAATCTCTGTACTCAGGACTGTTTTGTCAATTGTTAACTTGTTAGGCGATGACGAATATGTCTCTTGACATTCTGGGATTGTTCTAGAAATTAGATCACCTGTGAGCAAATTAATACAGTGGCTACAGGAATGCTATAATGGCTGTGCGCTGCACCTTGTGGTCAGTTGACAACATGGCATGCGATAATGGATCTGTCTCTTGTCATTCTCGGATTGCTACAGTATTTAATCATCAACGAATTGATTTGTCCATTGGATATATCATTGTGTGGACGGCTACAAACTGTACTCTGATGTATTTTATCGGTAAATCTAGGGTTACTTTATCGAGCCATATGTAATTCCAGAATTGCTTTGGAACTTAGATAGCCAGTTATTAGATTAATGCAATGGATATAGAACTGTGTAGACTGCTACACCATGTACTACATTTTCAGTTGTAGAAGTCTGAAGCGATTATTGGTCTGCCCATTAGACATACTGGAATAGCTATGAAATTGACACCATCAGTGAATAGGTTAATCCAACGCCAGGAGTACCATGTTGATGCCTGCCCGCAGTACTGTAATGTCAAGTATTATTATGCCTAACCATAGTTCATCCATTTATTAATCATTCCATATTGCTATGTATTGCGGCTAGTCAGAGGATAGATAAGCCCAGTGGCTATAGAAGGGTATATATGGCGACCCTTACCAAAGTATTGTAAATTTTTGATATCTTGAGCGACATCTGATATGTCTTTTGTCATTCTGGAACTGCAACGCTATATAAATCGTCAGTGAACTGATTATAAAAACAGCTAGATTTCTTCCTTGACGACTGAACTCAGTACGCAGTCGCAAATTGAAAATATCCCTGGCGATAATTGATCTATCCATTGACAATCCTGGAACCTCTGTAGAAATTGTGTGATCCGTGAATAGAGTTATACAGTGGACATAGCACGAGGTAGACAAATATACGCAGTACTGCGTCATCAACTGTGTATACATGAAGCGATTATTGATGCATAGAATTATCATTAGAGAATTTCTATGTAGCGTAAGTCACCAACGAATAGATTAATGCGCTCGCTATATTTCTGTGTACATGGCTGCGCTCAGTACCTTGTTGCCATTTATCTACGTCTCCGGAGACAACTTATCTATCAATTGATAGTTATTGAATTGTTTTAAATATAAGGCGATCAGCATAAGTACTGCACTAATGGCTGTGGTACTCCGTTGATTGCTATACACATAAAATCATTGACGACTGTTTGTATCTCTGGCAACAATATGTACGTGCATTGATCATTACTGAATTGCTATAGAATATAAGAGTTCCGTCTGTAGATTAAACCAATTTTTATACAATTGCCTATATTCCAATTCTCATCTCATTATAGTTGTCTTTTAATATCTCTTCCATTAACTTATCCATCAATTGCTCATTTCTGTGTTGCTATAGAAATTACATGATCGGTGAATACTTTATCGCATAGGATATTTTACTCTGAAGATATACATGGGTCTCTGTAGGCGGCTATACTGGTTACTGTATTGTCATCTCTTAATATCTATGGCGACAATTACTATTCCTATTGATCATTCTATAGTTGTTACAGAAAGTGGATGCTCAGCTTATAGACAAATACAAGTACCATAGATCTGTCTAGAGGTACATACTCAGTTCTGCAATGTCAGTTGTTAATATCTCTGGCGATAATAGTCCTACCCATAGACAATACTAGGATTGCTATAGGATTTAACGTGGATACCTTATAACAGTGAATATGGCACTATGTGGATGGCTGTACACAGAACTCTCTCCTGAATTCTTAATTTCTCTCGCTACAATGCATCTATTCATTGTCCATTCTAGAATTGCTGCAGGAATAAAGTTAAGATTAAATAGATTTACCCAATGGCTCTAGTAGGGTATAGGTGACAGTACTCGGCACGTTATAGTCAATCGTTAATTCCTCTAGAGACAATCGGTGTATCCATCGACATTCCCAGCATTACTATAGAACTTACATGATAAATTATTGAATAATCCGTTGGCTATAATGCAGGACGAGTGGCTATACTCAGCACTGTATTGTCAATCGTCAATGTCCCTGGCCATAATTGATCCACACAATGGTCATCCTGGAATTGCCACAGAATTTCGGTGATCAGTCCATAGCTTTCATGGATGGGTATATTACTACGTTCGTGACTATACTCAGTAATGTACTTGTTATTGGTAAAACCGCTAGCGATAATAGATCTCTCCGTACAGCACTATAGAATTGCCCTAGAATTTGTATGATCGTCGAAGGGAAGAATTCCATGGCTACGATACTCTAATTGTGACAATAATCAGCAATGTACGGTCAATCGTTAGTATCCCAGGCGATAATTGACCCATCTATAGATCATTCTTTAAATGCTACGCAATTCACGTTACCATCTAATGCTTCACGCCATTTTATGCAATTGGCTGCAGGAATATGCTGTTGGTTATACTGGTTAGTGTATTTTCCTCTGTGAGCACCGCAGGCGATAATGCACGTATGCATTGATCATCCTGAAATTGCTATATATATGTAGGATGGTCACTAATTGGGTTTACTCAACGGCTATTCTAATGTGTTGATTGCTATACCCAGTATTTTGTAGTTGATTGTTAATATTCGAAGCGACGACTCTTCGGCCGCTTGTTCTGTCTAGAGTTCCTATAGAAATTACATGATCAGTGCATAGATTAATGCAATGGATATAGTAATGTGTAGATGGCTATAGTCTATAGTGTATTGTTGACTGTTACCTTCTCTAGATATAATTGCTCCACACATTTGTCATCATAGGATTGCTATGGCATTAAACTGATCCGTGAATAGATTCATGCAATGGCTATAGTTTTCAGTAGACTGCTATACTTAGTACCGCAATGTTGATTGTCATTTTCCCTAGAAACGAATGAACCACTAATTAGTCAACCGAAGACACCAATGGAACCTACATGAAGAGAGAATAGATTAATGCAATTGTTATAGTACTGCCTGGGTGCATGTACTCAGTTCTGCTGCGTTAGCTGCCTATATCTCCAGCGGTAATTGGCCAATCTGTCGGACACCCTAGAACTGCCATAGAATTTAATGATTAGTGAATGGATTAAACATTTTGCTACCGTGCAACGCCGATTGTAGTACCGTGTACTCTATTGTTAAATGCTAATATCTCCAGAGATAATTGACCTACCCGTTGCCGATGCTAGGAATCACATGGAACATACATGATCTGTGAATTTATTTATCAAATTGATATGGTACAGTGTAGATGGCTATAGCCTGTAGTGTACTGTTCACTGTTAATACCTCTAGAGATAACTGATCTATACAATGATAGTTGTTGAATTGCTGCTTAATTTACATGATATCTAAAAAAATTTGTCGAATGGCAATAATACTGCGTACATGGCTACACTAAGTACTGCATTACCTATTTCTAATGCATGAAGCGAAAATTGATATATCCATTGGGCAGTGAAGAATTGCTTTAAAACTGACAGTTTCAGTGTGTGGATTAATGCAGTGGATATGAAACTGTGTAGGCGGCTATAATCTGTTTTGATAATTGCCTATATCTGTAGAGATGATTGATCCATACATTGATAATTCTTGAAATACTGTGGGATTTAAGTGATAACTGAATGGATTAATACAGTGGCTACGGTACTGCGCTGATGGTAACACTCAGCGCTTAATTGTTAGTTGTAGCATCTCAATCGAGAGCTGATCTTTCTATTGAGAATGCTGGAATTGCAATGGAATACTTGTGATCAACGAATTCATAAATAAAATGGCCGTAGTTCTGCGTGGAATGCTAAACTAAGTTCGGTATTATTATTTGTTGCTCTCCCAAGAAATAGTTGTCACATATATTTATAATTCTTGAGTTCCAGTAGAATTAAATTATCAGAACGACTATTATTTTAGTGGCTACTGTTCGCTGTCGGTGACTCTACCATATGCTGCATTGTAAATTGACGATATCCCCAGAGATAAATGGCAAATCCATTGATCATTCTGGGATTGCCTTGTAACATATATAATCAGTCATTAGACTAATACAGTGGCTATAGTCATGCGTAGACAGCTATACTAAGTACCGTATTATCGATTGTTTGTATTTCAAGCGAAAATACATATATCTATACACCAATGCGGAATTGCTACAGATTTAACGTGATCGATGGGTACATTAGTGCATTTGTGTTATTACTACGCGGATGTCTATAATTCCCTGAAGATGCAAGGGCTGGTCAGATGACAAAGTATCATAAGATAGTTGGTCCAGATATTTATCATTCTAAAATTGCTATCAAATTCATGTGTTCCGTAAACAGACTAATCAGATGACACTTACAGTGCGTTGTCGGATATACAGAGTACGGTATGGTCGACTATCAATTTCTCTATATGTAATTGATCTCACCATTGGCAATGGCAGAATATCAATAGAACTAAGATTATCTGCGATTTGCTTAACACAAATGCTATGACAATGGGAAGATTTCTATACTCAGGACCGTATTGTGAATTGACAATATCTCTAGCGATGTTTGAAATATACACTGGTCATTCTAAAATAGCTGCGGAAGCTGTATGACCTGTGAACAGATTTATAAAATGACTACAGGTACGTGTAGATGGCTATACTAGGTAACGTATTGTTATTAGTTAACTTCTATGGCGATGGTTTAAGTAGCCATTGAACGTCCAACAATTTATTGCAGAATTTAGATGCTCATTGAATAGGTTACTCAAATGGCAATAGTACAGTATTGATGGATACGCTTAGCATAACTATATTTAATGGTTAATACCTCAGGCGATAATTGATCCATTCTTTGACAATTCTTGGTTTGCTATAGAATTTAGGAGGTTAGTGTGTTGGTTATTAAAATATATAATTTTGTAGGCAGATATATCCACTTCTGTATCGCCAATTGTTCATGTATCTGGCGATAGCTGATTTACACATTCGCCACTCTATCGTCGTCGTAGGATATGGATGCACAGTAAATAGGTTACACCAATGGAAATAATACTGCTTAGGTGGCTACAGCCAGTAATTTATATTCAATTGCTTCATCTTCAACCACAACTTATCATTCCTTTAATTATTCGGGAACTGCTACGGCATTAGTTAACAGTGGATACGTTAATCCAATGGTAATGATGCTGTTCATTTGTATTTCGCGCCTATGCATGCCCTGCTAAGCCCTGCTGCACTTCGGTGCGCATTGCAATACCACGCGCCGGATCGGTTTGGGAAGGTGGGCTTACATTGTTAGGTTCAGATTAGGGTAATACATGAGTCTGCTTTATTCTCTGCGATACGGTGGTCTTCATTGACTTACTATGCACTGCTCTTGTGCTGCGCTACGTTTCTCACGGATATGCTCTACTGTGTTAAGGTTTGAATGTGCTACGACGGATAATGTTAGGATATGAATCGGACATATGCGCTGCCACCAGTTGTTTTCGGCTATTTAAACAGCTGTGCTACGCTCTGATGTCCTGAACTGCACTGCTGAAGTTTGGAATCTGTGCTTATCGCTCGTATTCTATGGTATTTGGCCCTTAACAGTGCTCTCCTGCCATCTGCGTCGTTTTCATGCGTTCTGCTGTCCCCAGCGGAAGTTAGGTTACAGAAAGCAGTGTACGTCAGGCTAGAATATGCAGGCTTGGAATGGTTAAGCTAGGATAGGTTCAGAATCTATATTTTTCAATGATACTCAGAGGATTCTGCGTTTCACTGAGGCCTGCTGCGCTTTCCAACTCTCTGCCTTGCACTGCTGCAGTTATGCTTTATTGCGTCAGGCTAGGATACATTTGGATACGTTATTTTGGCTTTGGTTCGAAACTTATGCTATTGGCAGCTAATCGGGATTATACGGCGCTCCATTGTGTACTGCTGCCTTCTGATGCGCTCCTCTGCGCCCTGCTGTGCCCTGCTGTGTTTAGTATCGGTTATGTTGGATAAAGCAATCTGTGCTATTTGCAGCTGTTCGATTGCATTCGGAGCATCACTAGGCTCCGTTGCCCGCTCCTGCGTCATGGTACGCGCTACTGCATTCAGCTGCACGATGCTGAGCTCCGTTCTGCCTGGAGTTAAATCCAATGCGCTGCCGGTAACAGAAATGCTGCGTTGTGATGACGTTGCTGCTCGGAGGTGTGCTATCCTGAGCAGCATTGTGCTGTCTTGTGCTATGTGCTGATATTCGGTGCTGTCTATTGCTTTGCATTGCTGTGCTATGTTCTGCAGCGCGCTGCTGAGGTGGTGCAACTTAAAAATTTTATGCATATTTAATGAATGTTCTCTGTTTCCATGCCGATGCGCCATCCGATTCAGATATTGCTTGTGAACGGCGAAAACAGTGACAGTGGTCAAAAGTTCAACGTCTCATTCCGAAGAGGTGCAAAACCCTGCACAATACGCTTCCCCTTCTTTTTCTTGAATATTAAACACCTTTTAGCGTGATATTCCAGCTTTTGCTCTGAAAATATCGTCTTCGGACGAGCTTCGTGCTTACGACAATACGCGCAATATGACGTGAAAAATGGAAACAGGGAGGGAAAAATCTTGTGTTATAATTGAGACGGGAATGGATCATACTTGATCCAAAGTTTCCTCAAACTGCTGATGGCAATTCGTTTAATGCGCAGGTCAAGGAAGATTGCATTACAATCATTTCCTAAGACGTATGTAGCGAAATTATGGTAATTGTATAAAGAAAATGTGGGCATCCAGTTAACAAAAGAATCACAATACCTCAATCAAGATGCCACTTGCCATTGTAATCGTCATTAGTCAAGTACATAGTCAATGATAATAGTGTTTATTATGACAATTGATTATATACATAGCGTTAACCAATTGGCAGACCTTAATAATTTTGTCATAAAATTGAAATATTAATTGATTAAATTCCTACCAAAATTCGGCAGTATGTACTTCGTCTGATATAAGAGCTGTGCTCGTATTATTCATGTAGCATATGCGTAGGGCATTTCAAGCTAAGTCATATATCCTTTATATTCCCGTGGTTAGCAATCATGACGAGGTTAGTTTGCTGAAACATGTGACCCCATTAATTAACAAAATACACATTGTATTATTGCGTAATACATATATAATGCGTCCTTAATAGACAAAGCGCCACAAGCCCCCAAACTAATCGCTAACAGCATCAGTCCTTACAAGCTCAACCCTTCCCAAGCAACAAATGCTTAGGAAGTGCACTTTCATGCTTGCACTCGACTGTGTAGGAAAAGATTCCGTACTCCTCATACCTGATAATCCAAGTAAAAATAGTGCAGAAAAGAGCAAAAGGGTGGAGAGACGGACGCAGCATGCATCCATCCCTTTCCACACGTGCACCTTCCCCTCAGCCTCGCCTGCATGGCTCCAATTCCTTCGTCCCATTCCAATAAGCCGCTCGTCGTTCCTATATGCGTCTATCCTTACCAATTGATTACATCTGCTTTGAAATCACAGTATCCACAAATGCTTGAGTCAGCGAATTAATTAGAACTCAATGGACACGTCTTGAACAACATTCTCCACCGCCAGTGTGACGCAGGACCCGAGAATCTACGACGGATTTGGGGAACTGGAAGGCATGTGAAATCTGTATGACGGTCAAATTTTATACTCGTCCTAACGAATGACTTTACTCCGGGCTGTCGTTCTTGAAACATGTGGAGGAAGTAGTAACGCCTTGGGGCAAATCTGATCGCACAGTACGCGACGAAACAACAGCACAGCCTTCAGATTTCTCTGTTCCTTATATCGAAATTCGTTGAACACACATGTCACATACGTATTCGCTTAGTGCCGTCAGTCTTCAGCTCTGCAAACGGACATTAATTCGCATCTACTATCCTTTCTACTAGTTTTACAGATTTATGTGAAGAATCGCAGCAACGCAATAATGCATGGCGAAGGTGTCAAAAAAGACAGATGGAAGAGGATATGATACTTTAATAGCCTCACTTTTATAGTCTTCTATAAATCAGTGTGGTAAATCCGAATTTATGGGCAAATACTGGTTGCCGTGTCACGTTTATGGAACAAATAAATAAGAGTAATACGTTTTTGATAATATTACTTTTACCCTACATTTTATTCTGAAAATAGTAGCAGGTTCCGGAAAGTTATTATCCACTGCTTTGTGTAACGCTAACGTACCCCTCAATCAGAGTTGTCTGTAATAGTGAGTAGTTCCCTTTCAATGAGGTATACGGTCCCGAAGAAATTCGAAAAGCACTGAATATTATAGAGCGGTCTACCTTGTCGCACTACTTAGCTATCGGTGTGCTATTTCATGAAAAATTTCTAACATACTTGTGTCTAAAGTGGAAGTTTATGCGCAGATGCAGGGTGCACGTGGTATTGAATTCAATTTATTATTACTTTCGTTCCATATTGGTCTCCCATGAACAATTACGTTGCTTGTCTTGCCCGATATGAATATCTACTTATAGAAAAATAATTGAATTAAGACAAGTTTTGCTATGTATACCCCCGAATATGTAGTATTTAGTTTTACGTCAATTTATATGTACTGAGTGGCCAGGGAGAAGTGGATTCGTAAATTTGGATAAAGATATTTTCGTGGAATCCAATGATTTATTTAATGCCGCTGAATTATGTTTCTCGGTATTATTAAATATATATGTTGGCACAGGCAGCAGTGTAGATGTTCTTGAAGGTGAAGTGGATAACTTAGATAAGGCTTGTATAAGATAGTATGCTGATTTGTATGAAATATTGCAGACTATGGAAATCCATTATATAAAAATGAACGTAAAGGAGTCGTTACATATTAAATGTTGCAGAAATGTGTATTTTCATGTTTTTTTCATTACAACAGATGTTTGTGGTGGTATGCAAATTAATTCCGAGGTGATAGCATGGATTTAGCCTAAATAATAAGAATCGGTAATATACAACTTACAGATAGTCTTATTGGTGGCTTCAGTGTGCTATAAGTGTACCTCTCATCCTTTTTAATCTATTTTCAATTATATGTAAATATTGCATTTCGCATTATTTCAGTCGTTATTTCAACATACCCGCTTTAGCCTCACACCGGAATCGATTGACTTCTCATCATAAACCACAACTATTAAATTATCAAGCAACTTGAGCGGGGGGGGGGGCTTCCATCAATACACAGAATGGTAAAGAATAAATATGGTTATCCTTGCTGAAACGAACATCAAAAGCTACCAACCATCTGCTATAGATTGTCGCCCAAGGCCACGTGTATACAAATTCAGGCACGAGGTCCTTGGAAACGACATAAGTTCGAGGAACAGACCTCTGACACACGAATTATGCCATGTATTAGAATAGAAAATACTTTTAGTGTGATGAAACGTTCGCGGAGCAGGAATTCGTGCAATGAAATTTTACCATATTATTCGAGGCAGGGTAGACGGCATAAGAATGGTGCACGGTGGATCGGTGTGGAGGGTGAAAAACAAATGCTAATGAAGCAGCAGTGGCACCCGTCACGTAGTATGGGCACAGCTTGCACAACGATTGTGCTCATTCCTTCCATTCCCCTGTGTATGTACGCGTGTGTGTGACGCTCATCATCTTTCTGTAGCACCGTCCATTTTCTTTAATCCTCCCTATTTCACCGACCGCTTTTCCCCTTGCATTCGCATGGCCAAGTCTGGCACACGTGATGGAGCTCCACAAGGAAGAATTACGTGAATCGATGTACACATGCATACTCGTGAAGGGACAGAATGTTCCTTCCGCCTTCTTTCGCAAGGATTCTATAATACGTGGGCGTTAATTCGTATTGGGTAACGAAGCGAGTATGGGCGCTGCTGGTAAATATAAAAATGGGAAAGGTTACTTCTGTCGCCATTTTGAGTAGTCATTTAAGTAGGCATTTTGTGAATATCTTACAGCAAGGAGAATTCTATAAGATACTGGAACTAGTATAGCATAAATTGTTTCGATTAGATTATGCACTTTAAGAAAGGAGGCTCGGCGGAATTGGTATAGTGAGTTTAGCACAAACCTATGAACATAAAATTCAGAATGATATTTTTGCGACAGGAGGAATTAAGTTAGAAATGATGTGAAAATGGTAATGTTGCTTATTATGTCTTTACAAAATATTATTGCGTACTTCCTACGTATTTTAAGTTAACGCAGCCTCACGTTTATAATATGATATTACGTAAAGCGATTCTTAAGATATTTGTTACACTTGGGTGAACGTTGGATCCCTGACCTCCGAAGATAAATCACTCTAAATATTTAGAAATGAAGTTTACTATAAGCCACGTGGTTTTAGATGAATTATCTAGCCATGATTAGTAGTAATTAAGAATATTCTCCTCTGCGACCCATATTCTTCATAGCATTAGACAATAAACTGGTACCTTGTGAAGATAACACTAGCGACTACACCTATATTTAGACAATTATTTTTCGTAGGAAGGCGAGAAAAAATTCAATGTTCCAATTAGAAACTCGCTTCAAACAAAATAAAATATAAATGTTGTAAATAAAATATTTAGCCGCTTTAATACCGTTATGGACGATTAAACATCTCCAAACAATATTCCAACAGATTTCGAAATATGTGTACCTCAAACGTGCGGTAAACGTTGTAATTCTTCTTATTACTAGTGGCACAGGAGCAAAGGGTTTAGATTAGGAGTAATGAGTTGCTTTGCTTAAAAGTTAAATTAAATTGATTCTAAAATTGATTAAGCGATGCTTTGCTAATTCTCGAGAACTGAGAAGTCACTCCAAACTTAAGTCGAATCAGATTTTCCCACAAATATAGCGCAATCGTTTACATAATCATACCAAATATGTGCAGGTCACTTTTCCCACGCAGATAGTAATACGATCCTCGTGTAGGTGCAGATTGCGTGTAAAACGATACAGCGAGAATTCCATTGAATCAATAACGTACACGATGTCCAACTCTTGCCACAATTCGTTCAGAACACGGCATCGAACAGGCACAAATATACTCAAACGAACGAATTCAAGATGCTGTAATATTAATTGCTGAACACGTAACTATTTTTAAAGAAATAACAGCTTTATACATTAAAAAGTGCAATAAATATCGAATTAGATATATCCCTTATTATAATCATTGTATCAGCGAATATTAACGTTTCTCTAAGGAATGGGAGCATAATTTTGAACTAACGCCATCAGAAATATTTCAAATCAATTCACCAACGCATACGTCAAATTTCTAAATAATTTCCTGCCACTAGCTACCAATAAATACTTCGCGAATATCGGCAATATTAGAAGCAAACGTTTATCAAATGTCTCCACTGAGATCACCAACGGTCTCGCTGAAATCATAGCCATTCTAAATGAAACAGGTCCTAGGAAATAATCCTCAGTGACACCAAGATCTAGAAAATTCTCGCTGGTGCCCGTCTAATTACACTCGTCGATAGTGCACACGGTGTACGTATTTTGAGGCAGTTCGGGCCGACGGATGCACGTCTATCAAGCCACCTCTGACACGTCCGGCTAGGACAATTTGGCGTGGAATGGGAGCACGGAGCAGGAAAGGAGAATGAAGAAGGGAGGAAGAGGTGATATCGAGCGGCGGCTGCGCGCAGGGGGGAAAGCTTCCTTTATACCGTTGTACCTGTGCTTCGTTTGGCCGACAACGTATCCCTCGTGCGAAACGACACACTCGGTAACGTGTTACGCTTAATCCACGTTCCATCCATTTTGAGGGTCGTTCCGAGCCGTTACGTCATATGAAGGTAAACTCCAGCCTCAATAGAGCCTAATTTTCGATAGATTTGCTACGGCGGTGTTTCTCACACTCCTAAACACGGCGGCCAGTATGCCGAGAGAAGGGAAAGGTGAAATTTTGGAGGAAAAATTGGAGGATGGAGCGGAGATCCGTTTGACCACTGCGGAATTTATAGAGAGTCATAAGGTCGCGGCACAGTGGAAGTTGAGTGTTGTATCAAGCTTGATAAGGCTTGTGGAGTGTTTAGGTGTATATCAGATAGGTAATCTTGAGCCTCTATACCAAGTAAGTGACTGACATGTAAGCTGAAGATCGGAGGTACACTTTATGTAATCAAGGATCTTGGCCACACCTTGCTTACCAAGCATATTTTCGCCTTTGTTTCGCATTCGTGGTAGAGTATATATTCGCAACCCCTCTGCTTCCTCAATTCTTACAGATGTGTTCCAAATTTCACTTTCCTTTTTTCGTTTATCTACGAACCTTCAACGAAAATAGCTGCATGTCCTATAACAGTTGTTTGGAAGCTGACGAAAATTAGAATGTAGGTTACGTTTCAGCAAATATCCGAATGATAATATGTCTGGGAATAAGAGAAATGTATTTATAAGTGTTGTAGATAGATTCAACGTTGACATGGATCCAGAATTTACATGTTTGCTCAGAACTTAGAAATTGTCAACTGATTAAAATGCATTGTTAACATTAGGACCATCAGCATGCAACGAGTACCTAAATATCATATACCGTATTTATGGCAATTAACCATTTGCACTCTACGGCTTTTTGGCCAAAGTATGGCAGGAGCTCAAAGACATTCGGTTACAACGTTGAGGATAATTTTTGCAGGAATGAGGAATTGGATGGTCATTAGCACGTAGAGTTGTTTGATTTCAATACCACACACCGTTACATTATATGGAGTTTGACATATTTACTAATATCGAGCTTCAAAATTTTATCAAGTGGCGAATGAAGCGCGCCACTCCAGCGCAAAATGTTAAATCATTCTAATGAATTCAAAAGAGCATACATAAATATGATCGCGTTCGGAAAAAAGTCGATATTGGTACTGACATTGGAAAGTGGCAATATTTATCGGGAACAGTGTCATAAATATGAGCGAATGATAATAAAGTTACGAATTATATCTCAGTTTACTGCAACGCTCAACACTGCATTGCAATATTACAACCCAGCTCGACTTCCACCCTTAGCTTCACAAATCGATTAAACGACAAATACCATCGACTTCACCTAAAGTTTAACATGAGCATATATGATCATACTAATTGTCCGACACATTACCCATGGATTCTCCGACTGACCTGCGCCTTGCATATTCGTCCCTCGTTCTCCCTGTGACCGAAATGCTACGTGCACATGATGGAAAATGCGCGACACTACGCTTATTTTGCAATAAGCTACTGCATGTGCACGGGAATTGCGAAGAGAGTGTATCAAAAGCTAGTCATTACCTCCCCTATGGTAGTGCCATAGTTAATATGTGTCTTATTGTTCTTGCCATTGGTGAATTATTTATGGAGTCTACGGAGAATTTGGGGGAGTGTTTTTGACGAAATATGTAATGCAACAAATTTATAAACGTAAATTCTAAGAAATGATTTATCTTGTTAGATTTTGCGAAGAATAAGGTACAGTTTCAGGAGGTGTATTGGATAATTAGTTTAGGAGCATGAATGGAAAGCAGAGATTTCCTCGCCGCGATATGCAGGCTTCGACAAGTATTGATAATTATGTGAAATTTGGTGTTATCTGATTAATTCGAAAATACGCATCGAAGATGTTAAATGGATTGTTAAATCCGCTTAACACGTTCACTGTATATGTTTCAAATTCGGACAGATATACGAAGCACGTGGTTTCGCCACACATGTGTGGCAAAGACTATGATGTATAGTGCAGGTTCGCGTAAAGGTATGATGAATAATTTTGCCATTGGGAATTTACGATAATCAACCTTCATAGGTTAGAATGTGAAGGTGTGTGGTGATGTAATGGATAATATTTTCTAAAATCAATACTGGAATATTAGCAAAGGAATGCTGTGGTTAAATTCGGTAATAGTTAGAACCGACTACAAATGTCTGAATCTCGGGACAAGAGATGGAATTGAAATTCATAGGTCATGGTCCCCAATTTCTATAAAGGGATTGATACGTGAACTCCAACCTTTGCAAGAATCGGCTTTTCGCGTGATTATTGTTTCATCCGTTCTAACTCATCCCTGTGAGGTAATAGAAATTACGTCATTCCCGCGAAGCATCGAGGATTGCATTACTCTCAACTCACGAAGACTAAGTATTATGGAAATGTGCGTAATGCAACCTATTTTGCCAGGCTTTGCGGAATTGCGGTTTTTATCTCGTTCGTACCAACCATCTCATTGCTGCAAGTACGGCATGTCGTAGGCTAAAAGTTCTATTGGTATATTTAATCTTATGTTTGTAGCTAATACATGATGCTGAAAATTCAACACTGTATATAATTAATCGAGGACTTAGTTCGAGTCATGTAATTAATAATCTTAAATTGATAATACTATTGTTAACTTAAGACCTTTGTGCCCTGTCGCATATTAAGTTGAACAAGAACCATGGATCATAAATTTTCATTTCATAAACTATGAGCTCCGTTTAAAATTCAAGCTGATAAGTATCTTCGTAGTTTACTTGTAATATACGATGAAATGCATGTTATGGCAGTCTCGGAATCCTAGTTGTAGTTATGTCTTTTGTTGTTGACTTCGTGTCGATAAAAAAATAGGTGTGGAGTGTATGCCAAATTTAATCTCTCAGCTTACATTTCATTAGAATAATTTCTGTTCGATTTATATTTTCGAAGCTCAAGAGGAACATTTAGAATTTCCTATAGGTAGCAAATGTCGTAAATTTTGTTCGTAGCTCTTAGCTTGGCACCGTTTTCCTAAAACTACTCTTTGGGAAACGATACCAATTACAGGACTCGCAACGTGGAGGTGGCTACGCATCGAGTCACAAGTAATGCTGCAAACTGCTGGCGATATCTGTTTCAAGACATCTAATCTAACTTGGAGCGAAAGAAGTTAAAGTGAATCTACTGTCACTTCATTACATTTCGTGTCCTACAAAAAGCGTATCGGATGTGAGTATTACAGTTTATACACCACTGACGCAACGATGATCTATTACATTTCAGCAGAATCTAATATTTCCGAGTTCCCAAAGACTTGGGGAACCAATTATGAAAATCACGAGCAAAGAAATACTAAATTACAATCGCTACATGCCTGGACGAGTTCCAGAATATACAAAAGACTGACTTGATCGTATCCCTGCGTACAAGACAACTCCATGTTCAGCATCATGATCAGGCATAGCCCACCTCAGCCATGGACGATTTGCCACGACTTAGACGTGAACAAAGTTATTCCCCGTACCAATGAAGCAACCAGAGCCGCAACGAGGGTCCAGCGATGCCTTGCTGTCGGAAAGACACTACATGCCCCTGCCCACAGAGGTACAACTTATTCATCCCAAGTCTTATGACAGTAGACACAGGCCGGACGAAATACATGCCTATAACCTAGCAGCGCACTGCAATGGCTGCTGGAACCTCCCATTGACTCCAGAAGGAACAGTGACCCGAAGGACATCCTGGAACCCGATGCACGATGAGATCGACGGTGGCTTGAATGCGTGTCGGACATGAGTCGTGACCATGTCTTAACATTCATGGAACTATCGAGTACACTGAAGTACGTCGCGTTGGCTTGTTGGTACTTAAGGACGATCGCGATTATCGGGAGAACAATTGTGATCTGTATGGTAAGCGAGAGGGATAACAGAAAAAGGATATGGTATAGATGTATTCGCTCCCAGTTATGTAGCTAACCTTTCTACAAATAACGCGCACGTGAGTCCTAACCTAGTAATCGACCCTGAAACCATTTATAACGACCTAGATATAAATGCAAGCATTCCTCGTCGTCCAACAATGTCTTGTACCTTGTAACTAGTTGTGCCTAAATGCACGCATCCCTCGTTGTACTACGCACTCTTTCAGATTAAATCTTGAGAAACCTGAAATATGAAAGGAGAATATATTAAATTAAATATAATCCTAAAAGAATACGGATTAGTTGCACGGAAGGAAATAGAAGCGAGGCGAATAGACACCGTCAACATTATCGAAATGGATAGATTAATTCATCAATGTGACAGGAAGAGCTCATCGATGAAATAAATCCGAATTCATGGCAACAAGCCAATGATGAAGTAATTCGGAAATGGAAATAGGTAGGTTCTGAAGTAGAACAAGTCCGGTGGGTGCTGCACTTATTGAGCTGGCAATGGCTATTGACTAGCCAGTGGATATTGACAATGATCACCATTCATCACCGCCTCACCACCACCCCACCATATTGCCAAAGCCAACCACTCCGCCAACGAACTCTTCGAAATCTTAGATGTTGAAATGCAGACGTAAAACGAGGACTGAACTGGAGCTCAAACCTACGAATATAAAGTAAGTATGTAGATTAGTTTTGGGAAAGAGCTAGTTATAAAGTGGAACGAGGATACACATTAAAGACAACAACGGTATGTCTGAACCGAAACGAGAATATAAAACCGAAAGAAGGGTGCATAAATGTTCATTTACCAAAGCCAACTTGCCCAAATCTGACCGTAAGGAAGGTCGCCCAGGCCCCACTCGTGAAGTCGCGGAAGTGCTTGGTCCAGATCCTGAGGTGCCTCGACCGAGCTCCACCCGACAAGGACATGAGGAGTCGCGCAATGCCCCTCCTATATGAGCCCCAATCGGTTTCCGAAATCCGCCGACAATTTCCGAATTTTGCCGATTTCGTTAATAATTACTTTTTCTTTACAGTAGTTGATATTTTATTACCTTTTTCTATTCCTACTGTTAATTTATGATTCGGGTTATTTGCTATTAACGACGTAAATTAGATTTTAACGGTAAACTCAATGATTTATTCAAAACTAATAATACCATTTATGGGTCTTCTAAATTTAGGCATCCTCCTGTACACACCGCTACATTATGTCAACCGTACTACTTTCTATACGTATGTTTCTCAGTTTGAGCGTGTATATCTTACCGTTCTATCAATACTAATCTTCATCGTAATATTGCTTCTCGGTGGTTTCCTCTTCAGAGAAATATAGAGAATTCTCTATTCTGAAACAAATGCGTGTCATATAATAAACGTTTTGCAAAGAATCCAAGAATATTCGTATGCATAATGTTCGGAGAGATACTTCCAATCTCTGATAACAATTTATAAATACTTAAAAGCAATAACAATTTTAATTCGAGACATTGATGAACTCGGGACACTCTCATCTGACTTGTAAGACTAGAATGAACCTCCTATTATGCTTACTGCTTATTCTTGTAAAAATTCACTTCTTTTAAATCTGAGGATGCTGGAGCAACTTAAGCTACGCATTCGCCCTTGGTAAAGTAAACTCTAAGAGAATTACCAAATGCTTAACACAGATTTGAAGAGAAGTTGAAATTTACAGGACAGTGTTACCTAGAGCTTTCTATTCCGTTATCAAGTTCATTTAGCCAGTGATACGAGAAGCTTATAACTAAATCTCGTAAGTTATCTTCGTTCTATTCATATTTATTACAAATTCATTCTCTCAGCAATTTTTTATTAACTGCAAACTTTACAATTCCTATATTGCTTGACCGCAAATTTAATTGGCTGTTTAATAATTAAGTAGCAAATGCTATTTTCCTATAGCTGGTTTGCGATAGTTGCAGCTTAGTACCCTTATTATCATTCTTAAATTTTCATAGTATGACTTATTTGGAAGTAATGATGTATTCAATGGCAAGAACTTTCTATCCTGATGCCACGCTTACCATTTGCACCTTTGAAATGTACATGAAACTTTAAAATGTACATCAAGGCTTCGCGTCAATCATCCTTTCCGTTCATAGGCCACACCTTATCCCACTCGATTAACATTAGTTATTTTATTTGCACAGTCAATATGTAATATACTTAAATTTACTTTTCACGTATACTGAAACGAGGCCAAAGGACCAACTATCACCTCCCAGCTTCGCTTCAACCTTACAACGCGAAAATTTCCAATTTAACAAAGCCTCTCATCGTAGGCACCACACAAACCACCGAATACTCCTCCCGCGGTATTCTCCCGTATAAAATTTTGTCTCTCCTTATTTTCCCAAAAATTTTTCGAAATACTTCTGATCCATTTCTCTCAGAAATGCTCTACGAATATACATTGTCATATACATACTCAGACGATTCTCCGCCGCTTATCCAGTCCTTATTTCGTAATTAACCCTCGTAATTTAACCCTTCTGCCATCTACTTAGCCAATGACGTCGAAATAATTCACGGAAAAGAGGATCGGTTCTTCTTGCACAGGCATAGCAGGGGCAGCATGGCGGTACGTCCTAGCCGCAACGAGAGTAGGAAACGCTAAGGAGAAACTTATGGTTGCTCGTCAAGCGTGCGAGTCTGATAAGCCTTACCTTATCTCAGTTTGAACAGAAGGCATTCGGACGAAGTTACTCGTATGCTTTCACGTGCTTGGCAGGAACACGCACACTGGAGTCCTGGCCTTAAGTCTGGATTCGAACCTGTACGTCAAGCCTCGTACGTCGGGCGCACTATCGACTCTGATAAATCCAATACGAGTCAAGTGGGTCTCGACATCTCTGCTGTGATATTAATGCAGGTTACAAAAACAGTAAATTATTGCAAAAATTCTTCAGTCGGAAACATGTCGTTTCGAATATATGAGTGAAAATGAGGGTACAATTAATCTGTATATTTTACATTTGTTTACATAGATCCTATTAGATCCAGCATAGATCCATCACTCATACAAATATTACTCATACCTTTTAAACGAGATATTTACACACTTTCTGAAATTTTCCTATTATATTCCCTTTCTTATATAATACATACATAATACTATAAGTATTTGTAATGTTACAATGTGACTTGAAATTGCTAATTGAATCTTACTCTCATGAATAATTTCTCATCCCTTTGCACATCGCTTGTACCACTATATCAACTTCGCTGATCTGCAATTTGTTCTTTGCTTTTACCTTCAGTGGCCAGTAAAATGAAAGCACTGAATAAGAAAGCACTTTAGGGAAACTCGCAAGGATCTTTAGTTTTTCTTTTCGAAACAAAATTCTTGCTTCCAATATATCTTCCAATGCAGACATCTGACTGGATTCAAAATAGATGGAATAACTAAACATGTTTTTATAGTGCAGAGGATTAATTGTTGTTGCTATTCATGTAACTGACAAGAATCAACCATGTCTTATTGCTGGCACTGCAAAAAATTCCTTCGCTGCAACTTTCTGAACCTGCTTTCTGCACTCACTATGTATCTGTCCAAGTATGGTCTCAAAATTAGCCGATTCGCCGACAGAATCCTCTATGGATATGTACGATTCGTTTGCAGCAAATGTAACAGTAAATGAGAGGCAATAATGCATATCGAGATGTCGGTTCTCTAGCGACACACTGCCGAAGACATGGTACAACTCTAACTTATACACAGTTGAGCGACGGATGGTAAACGAATATGCATCGTGTGGCGTCATCGTGGTGATATCTAATCGCAGTGGTCGATGCCTCTTGGACTGGTGAAACGAGAATGTGGAATAGAATGTTTAATGAAATGTGCTTTCTATTATTTCTTTTCCGTTTTCTAATGCCGCACGTTTAATAGGTCGTGAATTCAATGCCCAGTACCTATACGCGCCGTGAAATATCGATTGTGTATCGGTTTTTAGTTATTTCGCAGTTAGCCATTGAGTATTATTGTTTCGTATTCAGAAATTGTTTGTTTTACTTATAGCTTGATGGAAATGGTTGGGACATTTATATAGATGGAACTGTGCCACGTGTTTTGTCATCTTTGTTAGACAGTCTCGGTTTAGTGTCCTTCAGTAGTGGATTCGAGATGTGAAATTTATATGCAGAAAATTGTGCGAGTGTCTCTTGTTTCATATTGGTGCTTCCGGTATGCAACGTATGTCTGAATAAAGAATACAAATTATATGAAGCAATTCAATAAAGATGAGAGAGTGTAGATAAACCATCTCTTACCATAATGATAAACATCAAGGACAATTTTAATGCGAAGAGAGTGTTTTTTAAATAGTTATGGAAACAGGAAATCAGGAATTCGTCACATCAACGGGATTGGTAGTGCCAACGTTATGCTTTATTTCATATAATACGAATTTAGGATTCAAAGATGATGTAAGGAAATTATGTAAATGTATTTTAAGCTTTGTATTGAGGCATTGCTGATTTCGTATTTTGATTATTCTTTGTTCTGACATTATTTGGTAATGTGATTCAGTCTTAATGATCTATTATGTTCAAGACCATCATGCCTTTAAGAGCACATAACATATCTGATATATTCATATAGAAACCATTGTTGTTAGAGTTTCAACGTCAATATCCATTAATTGACCGTCTGTCTCGTATTTCTGATTCTTTCTCTCAGGAACATCCTGTTAGACTAAATGCTTTTTGTGACTCAGTAGATATGAAGGTATTTCGAGGAAGGAAGTGTCCAGAAACACCCATCCACCTTTTATTCCTGAATTTGATAGATCTTACTGATTAAAAGAGTATATTCTGAAATCTTAACGTAATATAATTATTATTCTAATATATTAATACTTCATTATAGCCTTATGCTGTTAGAGGAAGTAATAAAAATAAATAAAACTGGAATTAACATATTAGGTTCAAAAATATAGGTTTGTAAGGAATAGAATTGCAAACACGTTAGATTGAATGAAACTGCTTTTAATTCACAATTCCATACGAAGCTAATAAGGCAAAAGCACATATTGGATTTCTAAATTAAGAGTAAATTCGTAAAAATAGTACGCAATATGTTAAATTGATAGTCTGCTTGCCTGCGAGGAATGAGTCACTGTACTCTCCTCCTCCATTTATTTACAATGAAAATAACAATTTTTATCGTGAATAGCATCCAGTAAGAAATTCTTACATCAGATTTGGAATCCAACTATTTCACAACACGTGATGCTTGACAGGAATGCAACAGAGTTGTTACAACAATCTTATCGGCAATATCTTGACTCCCTGAGTATTGTAGTTCATTATAGTCAATTTCGTTTTTGAGTCCTTAACACATAAATCAGTTCATAGGTTCATTACTGGTTGTCGATTAAATATTATTCTTGGAGATATTGATAAATATTGGTAAAGATGTGAAGCAGAGACTGCAGTTATGGTAATGGCGTAATTAACGTATGTTAAAGGTAATAGAAATGTTGAATAAAATAAGTATCTCAATCCTTGTTCCTCTGGTATTGAGAGCGTGGAACGTGATTTTCTAAGTGGAATGCGCTTTCATTGAATGAATTAATAATACATTTAATAGTAACAGCTGATAATAGCAAAATTCCTCTGGAAAAAATGTGAATCATTTAATTTTATATAGGAAGCAATTCCATTAAAAATTCCTTGTAAAATATGAATCTGCAGAAATGGGAATAATAAAGAACAGAATAAAGTATTAACCTTCAAAGTGAAATTCTGATATATTTTCTGCAGTACCAATTATGCACAACGTAATATTAGTTGATATAATAAATTGTGTTCCTGTTGATGGGATTCTGAAGTCAGTGAAGGGTGATACCGCCTCCAAAATGAACACGTGAAGATTTATTTCCCAACCAACCGGTTAGTAACGTTCTGCTTGGAAACTTTTGTTTGAGTACAGTCTAATTTATTAATCCTGGCACCGGTAGATACTGGCGTGGTTAATCAAAAGCCATTAGGATAAATCCATATTTTCAATGGAAAAATTGCAACCACCTTTAACATTAAAATATAAACTTCACGACTGTGTTCTATATCATATTACGTTAAATACACTTCTCTCAAACTTTTTGTTAATTATATGCACATTGTGTCAGAATAATATTAATCGGAGGAATAAGTAATTAAATTCTCGATGGTATAATTAAATTTGGGACATGCATATATCATCCTTTAAAGTAGTTCAGTTTACCTTTCAACCATCTTCCTAAATTTCATCGTTTCATATATAAAATTGGAATAACAAATGAAATGGGCTATGACTTAGAAATAACATGCATTCTGATAGTAGTGATAATATAACCAGTAACTTAGGAGTATTCGTTAATTTCAGTTTATACTAACTATGCATTTTTTCTATTTTACTTCATAGATACTAATTGCCATTTCTTATTACAGGGTCACCATGTGGCCAGATTTCCAAATCTAATTTCCCAAAGAACTATCGCCATATCGCATTCGTCAAAGATTTGCTGCCCCCTATAAATTCAACTTACAATGACCAAAGCGGAGGTCCTCCAAAATGATCACTTTATTTCCACAGTTATGCACTGTGTGGTAGGAACAGGACGTAGAACTGTCAGCGAGAGTAGAGTATGAGTTGCTATTCTTCGTCTGTTTCAGTACAAAGAATTACGGTATACATACCATTAATGTACAGTATTCCTCATCGCGACTTCATTCCCCTTGGTTATTGTTTCACACGTTAAACGGATTCACTTCTCCCTCGCTTCGTGTGCTACGCTTGATATCTCAAATCTTCTTGACCACTCTATAACTAGCGAATATGATAACATACGAAATACCTGTAATTCGTGTTCCGCTAAAGAATGATGCTAAAAGTGAGCGTTTAAATCGTATTTTAATCCTGACACTCTTGTTTCCATCCTCCCACATCAGAAAAATGCACGTTTCAAAATTTTGTATTTATTCCCTTCGAATAGAATTATGATACGTGTTTAAATTGTTAATGATGCAAAATATAGACGTTAATGAATATCAATTATAAATAGTTTAGTTTCGCATGAACGGATAGCAGTATCTCAAATGCTAAATAATGTAAGAAAATAAACTTTAATAAAATGTAAGCAATTAGGTTAGACTTAAATGAACAGGTTGATTAAGGGTATAAATCGTGAACCGAACGAGGGAAATTTACGACTTAAATAAAGGGAAACAAGTCGATAGTGGAATGGATGTTATAAGTGTATTTTATTTGTCAAGCACAGGAACTCCGATGAATAATGAGCGATGCGCTGGCGTATCATCGGCGTGTAATTCATAATGCAAAATATACGCTGAGCTTTCGCTCAGGTTCTTCGGCGTGTAGTGTCCTGCAAGGAATACAGAAGCCCATTAATGTAGTATGACTTGAAAAACACTCTGCTTAAAGTGTACGTGCACTGACTTCCAGCAATTCGCTGGCTCCATACCTTCACGCGATTCCATTTCCTTTTCACCAACTCCTTGTGCAATGTGAAGGCGAAAAATCCTTCTGAACGAACCGCAAAAATTTCTAAATTTAAATTAGAGTCATCCACTTTGCTTTAAAATTCTGCTTTCAAAAAGTGTGTCGACTAAGGAAAGTTATCATTTATTGATGCATCGTTGCAGCAATTGCTGTTTCTTTTGTGACGTCTAGAAGTTCCAACTTCCTTCCAAAAATAATTGCACCTCCTTGTCACAGGGCGAAAATGGGTATGTCAGAATGCATTATAAATAATTTCCGGAAAAGGTCGGGAAAGGAAGAATAGAATATTACTGTGTAGAACAGGAGGTGATATTTTGAAAAATTTGACATGGACTACACACGTATCACTTATATTCCTTCAGCAAGAAATAGTAAAATATTGTGCAATTGTATCCAATATTCTTTATCCGTTAAGGAAAAGAATTAGAAACTAGAAACGTATATTCAAAATAAAAGTAAGAAATAATCATGAATATTAATTAATGGCGAAATGGATAACAAATTGAGATACAAATGAACTAATACTTTCAACCTTTTCCCACAAAAGGATTATCTTCGTTTGGTATCGATGCATAACATTCGTAGCAACGTTCCTTATCCTTAATGATGGACAATGACGCATTTTAAATCAGCTGCTTAGAACAGTAATTTCGTTGTTATGGGGATTAATTCAAAGTTTCTTCTCCTCCAATCAGAATTCCATTTTTTCAAAACACTTCTAGAATCGTCTATTATCCTTGATTCTCAGTTTTTTCCTTTAGAAGGACGATTCTTTTTCCGATTCGCTGTAATATTCCTCATCATAGATTTTGTATCATGATGAATTATAAAATAGTCATATCTAACATGGCAATTTCAATATTAAAAAGACTAATCCAAAATATCTCCCGGAAGAAGTGAGTTTCTTATCGGTACCTGGCACTCTGTATCAATTTCTCAATTATAAATTTTGTCGATTATTCTCGTTTCTCAATTTTTTTCCTCCATAAAATGTCTGTGTTCGTTGCCCTTTATGTTAAATAGTGACAAATAATGATTCTCACATATCTAGGATAGCGTAGCATACCATTTCAGAAAGGAACCACGAATCGGCGATTGCCAGCTGAGACAGCTTTTAAACCGGTCAATATTTTCTAGAAACAAATGGAGAAGCTACTTTGGGGAACGAAACTAAGTTCCCTGCTCCCTATGGGAATGTGAAGCGTAGGCTAGGGGAAGCATAAAAGCATGGTCCTCGGCGACAAAGACAGCGTCCCTAGAAATTTATTGTGACCGGCACAAGCGCGAGTCGCTTGCTCTTCGGAAGAGAGATATATAAGAGTGGGTCCTTTCCTGTTTTCGTTCCGTTGTGTGGTCTTTTCTTTCCTTCGTAAAATAACTTTATATATTTCGAGATCGTGCTACACCGTTATTGTTGCTTTGTGAATTTTTGGTGGCGCAACGCTAGCTTTCGCCATCGTACAAATTAGTAATTTAGTAACTTAGTGATTTAGAAATTTAACTATTTCAACATAAAGGATATTAATTCCGAATGTTGGAGAAATGTACTGAATGGCAATACTGGAAGGTTGATCATATTACAGTATTAGACGAAAAATCGGGATATTAAGCATTATGAAATTTTTAATCAGTGGTCTGTGAATAGACACCAATTCCACTGTAGATTTAGCATTAAATGGAAATATATTTCGTTCGTGTAGATATAAGAAATGGCAGGAAATAAACTATTTCTTTATTTATAATTAGGAAGGGATATGTGTGAAAGTAAAATAACGTGAAAATAAAAAGGCAAATAGAAATGTTAAATTTGACATGGCTGATCCTCTGAATTTTAAGTCTTATAGGTATCGATAGGATTTGGAATATGTGTGGTAGGTTATAAGCAATTCCCTCTTTAACTTTATGATTCCACTATCTGTTGCAGCTTCTCTTGTCATCGAGGTTCAATTAAAGTACCTTTAATTAGGACGTTGCTTCCATCTGATAATCGTTATGTACTTACTATAATAGTATTATGAAAATTTCGCATCCTCCCACTTTCACTCACATTTTCTTATAAAACGGCGCAATTTTTCACTCTTTGATGCAAGTATGACGTTTAGAAGACAGTGAAGATAATTTAGAGGCTAGAAAAGCTTGTTTAAAATATTTTATAGTAATTGAACGTAAAGCTGCACCCAAACACCATATATATGTACTATATTACTAAGAAATTCTGCGTGAACGAACCTCAAGATTCACAATTGCGGAAACAATTACTGGGACTAGTCGTTCCAATTATTTGTATACACGATAAAATCGTGCTACGCCAGTTACAGCTGATAGCAATAATTGCAGTAACAATGTTTCCCGAGAAACTGCTTCTTAACTGAGCATAATTGAGGCGACGAAATCCATAATCCACGGAACAAAATGGCCATGTAATACCAAGGGAATACGCATTGCAGCAGAAAGACTTGCTTATTGGTAACGTCAAGCCAGGATCGAACGCATTCATTTACTTCAGCCGAACGTACCCCAGTCACGCATATACCTTTAAATCACGCGTCTATTCGCACGTTTTACGCACGATGAGAGGAATTAATAATAGACACGAAGTTTCGTTCGAAAATTGCTGGAACGGGGCTTCTGATTGTGCTCTGTTCAAAGACAAGCGCCACTACCTCGCAGAGTGGAACACGCTTGCGGCATTTATATCAGGCTCGTTGTCTACAAACGGAAAGTGTCGGTTGGTTAGCGTTCGCTATGCCTCCTACAGCGACGAAATTACTATATTCCGTCATCCTAAACACGGCATTTGCGACTAATGCATTTTCATAGAGATAACTGAATGTATAGCATCCGGTCTCTATGTTCAAAGACCTTCCATTGCATGCAATTAAGTGCAAACGCGGATCTGCGCTACCTTAGCCTTTGAGCAGTGATAACTTCGCGAAGAAAGATCCGAGAATATCACTTGCGTGCTCTATATAAGTGGTAAAGCCGTACACTTGCGTCCGATCGAATCTTCGCTTGGACATTTTTGTGTTGGAAGGCGGTGACGGGATTTTGGTTACAAGATTAGGGAAGCCTTAAGAATACGGGTTCTCTTAGATATTCATTCCTGGGCTCCAAATTGGGGAAAATTAGAATACTACAGTGTCCCCAAGGAATTTAATATACGATATCTGATACCTAGGTGATTTCTTTCCGAATAAATTATTCCATTAAACTCCGAAGCTATTTACGACTACTTTAAAGACCAGATAGTATTTTACTTATTCCTATTCAGTATGACTGGTACGTGTTAATTGTGTTGCGTTCTGTTTATTTTATGGCATATAAATACTTTAATTAGTAACATGTCGATGGCATACTATTCGTTGTGTCTGAAATTACATGGAAACGAAAAATGGCGCATTAACTTTCATTGCGTGACTTTAGTGGTTTTATAAACCGTAATTGAACGTAATGCAAAAAAGATATTTTTTTATTGGAACTACCAATTTTCCAATTTTTACAAATTTTCACCAAGGCACAGACTCTGTCTTCTACAGTAAAACAGTGTCAACACAAATGTAACCGCGGGAAGCGAATGTAAGGCTCACGATGGTATGCAAACAATATGCATAATAGCGTATTGTGCAAACCGCTTACGCTACGGTGACGAGTCCACATTGTAATAAGTTTCTCGTACTAAATCTCATAGATATGGATTGAACTCGCATCAGGCAGAAATTACATGGAGCGTAAATTAACGCGCGCGAAATTTGAATAAATCCAAAAATTAGCATGATTTTGTTTAGAAAAGTATGGTTATGTATTGTGCCAATTAAGATTTAGTAACAACATTATGCTCAGTTCCTCGTAATTATGTCAGGATGTAAGAACATAAGGAAGTACTAGTAGAAAATTATCACTAATTCGTACGTTGAACCTGCCAGACTTCAAACTCAAAACCGCTTCCAAATCCTTTACTTGTAATTCCTCGTTGAATCGGTCATTGCTTTGGCCACATGGTTGCGCGGTGTTGCGTCCAATATAAGTTAACTTAATATTCCTATATTTCTCCAAATTCCTCTTTCCATTTCCTGTTTGTGTGTCATCTATCCTGTGCTGGGTTTAGTGTTAAATATCGAATGACGATGCGAGGAATGTCGAAAAGAAATAATTCCGCGCATTAATTAGTACCCGATACCTCGTCCACCGTTTTAAGGAATTTCGTATAATTTTCAGCCGTAAATCATCAAACCGCTATTTTTCCGCAACGATTGTATCGCCAATGGCATGTGCTGAATATGCACTCGGTCGATGAAACTCGTTCCAAGGGCTAATTCCAAATCCTCCGCGCCTCCTTCCCAGGATATATGCTAACTGGCGCGTAATGGAAGAAAGTAACGCTCGTTTCCGTCTCTCCTGACGGCAATGTATAGTATTAGCGGCGTCATGCTGCCAGCATTTAAACATTCTCCTTGAAAACGTGCGCGAGAACGAAAATACACGGCTTCGCGGATTTGATTCGAATGCATTTTGCAATCGCTCGAGTCTTAAAGACAAGAAACCGAACTGATAATTCAACGGGCAGGAATACCAGAACTGGCTACAGTCTCGACATCGGGGAGCCATCGGTATGATGTCCCTTCCGATAAATATTCCATCGGAGATTTCTCCCTTGATATTTTAAAAAATTTTGTTGCATTCACTCCCGTCCTATCGTACAGGGTTATTTCCTATGGGAAGGTTTGGTTATACGCATGACATGGATTCATTGCTGGATTCGTGGTTGTCGTTAATTTCGCTGTATGCATTAAGGCATTATGCAATTCGATACATCAATTAATGTGGGCAGGTAGACTGCATTTGCTGTTTAAGTTATTATTCCACAGTATTTCAATTATTCGGAGTAAATAGCTTCGGTCATTGACTAACTGGATGGTTTAATATGGTTTGGCGGCGGCATGAATTATAGCTCAATATCGTAGCGTTTACTAATGTCTAGCATATTTATATATTGATTTATCTATACGGGAATAACCGATATGAAAGGGTACCCGAAAACTAATACAGTGAGGCTCAATGTTCACGGTAACAAAGAAAAATATAAGTAAAACAACGAAAGAATATTAAAAATAAAATTGCACAAATATACAAAGAGACGATATGTGTACAAGTATAAGAAAGAAAGAATTTTCCACAGAGAGGTGCGATATAACGACTGTTTTATAGTGTGAAGGGATTGGCTGAATAGATGAAAGGTAGAATCGGTATTGTTAACATTAATAATGATTATATCGATAACTGAGTGGTCTGCAAAAGCAAATTTATACCTTTGTATATGATGAAAGTAGTTTCGTCTTGAATAAATAGTTGGAACCTTGTTTGACGGCTTTTTCATTATATAAGAAAAATTTACAAAGCTATTGAGTACTTTACAAATAAAAGTTTACCAGAAATTTCCCTCGTTCCTCCTAACGTTGTTAAAATGTTTGATGATGGCATGAATTCTTGGTATGACGCGAAACAAATTTGGGCTGTCCAATATGTCGTGAAGATAAACGTAACAGCAGGCATCATACCACTCCTAAAGAGCTTGTGTCGAATTTATAGCATGGTGCCCAGATTCTTAGAATCCCTCGTTAGATAGTTTGGAATACAGTTAAACATTTTCCTTTGATCTATGTTGTTAATTAAATTGAATTGACATGTGTATTCTGATACAATTCTATGTTTTACTGTATAAGCTAGCCTAGTTGCATCCCATTCATTCTATCAAACACTGTTATACCCTAATTTGGAACATAAATATCCTTTCCTTGACAATTATATATTTTTACCAAGTTTCCCTCCTTCCGTCAGAGCTGATAAGACTTACAAGGTTTTAAGGTGTTCTGCGTCATCAGGGAACTATTGGAAACGTTAGGATGCATATTTTACCACAAGCAATCTTAGAATATGGAAGCTCGCCAATGTTATCCTATATTCACATCTCTCTACAGTATATAAATTTTATAAAGCAACTATTAGTATTATGCCACTATAACAGAGTTTAAATTCGACAGTTATCTGTTCGTGTCATACACAAGCGATGCACATATGTACAAAAATATTCACAAATTACGTAAAGTTAAATTTCCGAGATATACGTATGATACAAATTTTAATTCTGACCCTTTCATGATGAACGTTCATTTATTCTTCTCAGTATTTAAATGAACTTATTATTATCTCTCAATTGGTGACTTTCAGCTCTCATTACCATGAATGAAAATAGATCCTCCAATTTAAAGTACGATTCTCTATACGAATTTCGGAGGGAATTGGCAATTACGTAATATGAGATTGTTAACAGATACCTCGTTCATTTTAATTCAGATCATGGTTAATTCCAGTTTATTCGGCTTGCTTCATATTACCATAACTGAATTGTACCTCCTGCACCCTTATTAAAATTATAGAATATATATTGAAAAGGGTAAGCCTATGCAAGATGAAAATATGAATGCCTCGCTAAAGAGCGCATCGAAATGCATTACCCCCACATGGATATATATGACGAGTGCGCAGGTTGTCCTAATTGTGTGAAGTTGCGTCCATTATCTACATAGCAATCGTCGGGAATCTCCCAAAAGGAATTCGGATTAAACGATTTATAACTAGAATTTTAGTTGGAACGCTTGATAATAAAATATGTGTGGCCCGAGATGTGAACAATATTATGAACGTAAATGAAGCGAAAATTAGTTACAGTGTTTAAACAAACATTGGTGGCAAACTAATAATGGTTATCGTTAAAACCATTGCAGGTAATCATTAAAACAATAAATGAGGGTGAAGAATATTTCTTCTGGATCTGATATAAGCACTTGAATGTTGTAATGAAATACAGTTCAGGAAGAAGACATATCGCTCTGCTTTTACGTGTGCAATCTGGGAATAAAGTAGAATTATGTCCGAAAATTAGTCGTGATACGTGCAGCAATGTGAAGTATCGTACAGTTAATTGAGATATGAGTTAAACGATGAGGACTTTGCTTAAATTATGGTACCCGAATTTGTAATGATAATTCTCGAACGAAGCAATATAGATACATTAGGAATGGTAAAAAATTTTCGTACGCAAATCGTATCTACCGATAATTTGCTGTCGCAAACGATACAGTTGGGGCGATGGTAAATCAGCGATTAATTTGCATTGAGGTAACCAGATAATAATACAAAAGCAATGTAAATCATAGGGGTAAAGTTCGCAGACTGAAACACAAGAAGTGTCCATACATAGTTCGCGAAAGGTGACCTCATGTTCCTCGCAATGTTAATATGCTCGTTTAGCTTAAGTGGCGACTCTATGGTAATAACTGAAATGGAAGTAACTCGATGTGGAGTATGGAAACGAATATCTCGTGATTTTCTATTCTTATTTCACCATAAATGGCATCATGCGCTGTCCATAAATAAATGCAAGGAATGTTTCGGAGTGTTGCGTGCATATCGCGCGAATTTTTCGTAGCGCAAGTGGTTAATAACCATATAGCTGACACTCAAGGCAGCAACGTACCGAGAGTACCATCATTGGAGAGCGAAGAGCGAGCATCGTGATACCAGAAGAATGTGATCGGCGCGCGAGCGGGACCAAGCTGCATCCCTCGCAACTATGTCTCCCTCGCACCCTTTGGTGTAGTCGGGAGCTGTGCATTCAGGAACGGGACGCGTCATCTCGGCCTTTACAAGTGGCTTTGGCGCTGGACACGGAGATGCACGGTCCTTGCGGCCTTGTTATAGTAGGGTTATATTATATCCTTTACAGGATCGCACTTATGCTACATTTTCTAATATTTATGGAGTACAAGACATTTATTGGGTCTCTCTTGTGCGATAGATTCTTTTATTTAAGGTGTATGGTACAGTTAATGTGGCAGGCTGTATATATGAGTAAAGATTGGCAGTCGACACAAATGAAGTCAATCTGCGCTCAAATTGCATGAAATGTGTGATATTACTAAAATAATGATATACGGTGCAGATCTGAAGAAGTAGTAAAGACTTGCAGCAAAAATCCGAAGTGTTCCTTACATTCGCTGAACCCTTTTTCTGTGCAGTTATAAAGCAGTAGTAAATCTTCGCCCAAGGATCGCGAATCTTTCAAAAATTCGGTGAAGCCGCGATCAAACACTGCAGTTGCTGGAAATGTGTGACATTACTAGAATAGTGCTACTATGTGCAGCTCCGATGAAGTAAAAAGTCTTTACTGCAAAAAAACGAATTATTCTAGAAGTTCTCTGAAACTGTATTCGAACTGCTCTGATAATGCATCAAAGATGTGTTATTCAGTGAATAACGCTATTCTGTGCAGTTTCGCGCAGTTCTGCGGCAGCAGCAGGAA
>NW_016909530.1:153999-209522 GCF_001483705.2 Eufriesea mexicana | reverse complement strand
GCAGGAATACATGGCATAAAAATCGAAAATTTTCTAAAAAATGGCAGAAGCTTCTTTCAAGCTGCGCTGAAAAAGCATGAATTGTGTGTAACTCGGTCAATAACGTTATTCATTCGGGAATTAATGAAGGACGTAGATGAACAAGGTATAGGTTAAAACAGTGGATGTATAACCATATCGATGGCTATAATCCGTAGCGTATTCTCAATTGTTTATAGCTCCAGGCACAATTCATACATCATTCGATCATTCTGGGATCCCTACAGGAATAAAGTCGTGAGTGAATAGATTATTCCAACGGCTATAGTCTGGCATTGGCGGCTGTACTTAGTACCGCATAGTCGACTGTAAAGCACTCTGGACACAATTGATCTATACATTGATTATTATAGATTAGCGCTGGAAATTAAGTCATCATTGTATGGATCAATCCGTCGGATACAGTTCTGTGCAGATGGCTACACACAGTAGTGTATTCACGTTTGTCAACATCCCTAGCGACAGTTGCTCTATCCATTGGACTTTCTGGAGTTCCTGAACAACCTAGCCGATCACGGAATTTAGTAATTAACTTGCTGTAGTACTGTGTAGATTGCTATTCTCTGTAATTTATTTCCATTTGCCAGTATCACTAGCGGTAATTGATCAGTCCATTTATATTTCTCTAATTGCTCTAGAGCTTTGGTGATCAGGGTATAGATTAATCCAATGACCATAGTACCGTGTTGATGGTTGGAGTCAGAACTGTATAGTCACTTCTCAATATCCCCTGCTATAATTGATTTATCCAGTGATCATTCAAGAATTGCTATAGAACGGAGATGATCAGCGAATTGGATAGTCCAATGGAAATAGCACTGTGTAGATAGTTACAGTCAGTAATGCATTGTGAAATATCTGTATCTGACGTGATAATTGATCTATCCATTTATCACTATAGAATTTCTGTAGAATTCATATCATAAGTGTACAGACTATTCCAACGTATATATTCATGTGTTGGTGTCTGTTCCATGTACCGTACTGTCTAGTCGAAATGTCTCTAGCGATAATTGATCATTGTATTGATAATTCTCGAATAGCTATGGAGTTTACGTTATCAGTGTATAGATTATTCCAATGTCTATAGTGCGGTGATTGCGGCTGTACTCAGCATTGCATAGAAAATTGTAGGTATATATAGCTATAACTGATGCATTCATTGATTCATCTAGAGTAGCAATATAACTCATATGAACGGAAAGTACATTAATACAACAGCAGTAGAACGCTGCAGATCGCTCATCACAGCCATGCATTGTAGGACACAGCACGCAGAATTATGTAGATGGCTATACTCAGTACTGTATTTTCATATGACAATGTCTCCAGCGACCATTGCTTTATCCATTAGTATTTCTACAATTGCGGAGGAACATATATGATCAGCGAACATTTTAATTCAATGGCTATGGTATTGTGTAGTTGGCTACACTCAGTGCTGTACTGACATATGTGAACGTCTCAGCCGTCATTTGATCCATCCATTGACCGTCCTAGAATTGTAATGGAATTTAAATATTCAGAGAACGGAAATCTCCTACAGCAACAGCGATCTTTTGGCGGATGTACCAAGGAATGTACTCTCAACTGAAAATGTCCTTAAATATAACTTGCCTATACGTTGATTTTTCTAGAATTGCTGTGGAACCTATGTCATCAGTGAAGAAGTTACAGAAATGGCTATCGTGCGCTGTTGATGGCAAAACAAGTAACTGTTTTGACATACGTCAAAATGCTATTGCTCTATCGATTGAATACCCTACAATTGCTGACAAATTTGGCGATCAGCGAATAGATTACTCCAATGACTATTGCATCGTGTAGACCGCTACGCTAATTACTGTGTTGTCATTTGCCTATAGCACTACCGATATTTGTTCTAGAAATTGATCAATCTAGATTAGAGTTTAAATCATCAGTCAACAGACTGATCCAATGGATACCATGTTCCGTTGGCCGTTATAATATGCTCAGGCACCTGCCAAATGTAAATATTTCCAGACATAACAGATCTATTCGTTGATTACTCTAGTATAGCTGAGGAACTTATATAACCATTGAACAAGTTAATACATCGGCTACAGAAATGTGATGCTGACTATATTCAGAATTCCTTTATCAATCGTTATTTCCTCGAACGGCGATGGTCCTGTCCTTTGTCAATTTATATTTGCTATAGAAGTTTTATCATCCGTGGACAGACTACACCAACCGCTGCAGTGCTCTGTTGGTGGATTTACTGTGTGCCGCATTGTCAATTGTAAATAACTCTATCCGTAACCGAAATCAATGTTGTTCATTTCAGAATTGCCGAGGAATTTATATCATCGGTGAACAAATTTATGCAATCGCTACAGTGCCCTCTTGATGGGTATACTCATTTCTGTATTGACATATGTCAATGTCTCTAGCTTCAATTGCACTATCCATTGGTCATTCTGCAAATTCTGAAGGACTTAGGTGATTAGCGAACCGATCAATCCATTGACCTTGTAGTGTGACATGGCTGATCATTCTCGAAATTCTGCGAACTCTTGTATCATCAGTGTACAGAATAATGCAACAGCTACAGTGCTCTGTTGTTGGATGAAAGGGGTACCGCTCTTTCGCATGACAATATCTCTTGCCGCAACCGTATTCTACACTGATTATAGCAGAGCTGCCGTAGGATATGCATCATCAGCGAACATATCAATGCAACGGATACGTTACTGTGATGATGGTTGTTCTCAGTACTGTGCTGCCAATCGTTAAATTCTCGAGCGATAATGGACCTGCCCCTTTCCTCTTTGAGTTGCTATAGTAGTTATATCCTCCGTGAACAGACTACTGCAACGACTGCAGTGGCCTGTTGGTAGATTCGCTATGTACTGTAATGTCAATTGTTAATATCTCCAGCAACACTTGATTTATCCATTGATGGTTCCCTAATTGCTATAGAACACAAATCATCAGTGAACAGATTAATCCCACTGATTCAGTGCGCTGCTGAAGGATGTGCCAAGTGCATTACTGTCTATAGTAAATATCTCTAGCCAAAACGGAATTCTACATTGATAATCCTGGAATTCCTGTGAAATTGTATCATTGATAGTCAAATTATTCCAACGGCAACAGGTCTATGTCTATGACTGTGCTCAATACTGTGCTTCAATTGTTAACATATTGTGCGCTATTGCATCTGTCTATTGTCATTCTGGAATTGTTACATAATTTATATCGGCTTTAAACAGATTAAACATACAGCTAGTGTGCTCGGTTTGTCGTTGTATATAGTACAGCCATGTCAATTGTGTATGACTCTAGCTATAACTGTTCAATGCATTGATTGCTTCAGTACAGCTGTGGAATTCAAATCATCAGTGAAAGAATTAATTCTACGGACACGCTACTTTGTAGACAGCTGTGAGGAGTAATGTTTTCTCAATTACCATTATCACGAGCATTAGTGTATATGGCATTTGTCATTGTATGAATGCTATGTAATTCAAGTCATCAGTGAACAGATTAATCACACGGCAAGAGTGCGGTTTTGGAATATGTACTACGTACCGTACCGTCAATTGTAAATATCTCGAGCCACAACTGATCTATACATTGACAATTCTAGAGTTGCTGTGGAAGTGAAGTCATCAGTGAACAGGTTAATGCAGCGACTACAGTGCTGAAATGGTGATTGTGCTCAGTTCGGTTATACTAACCGTTGGTATCGCGATAAATAATGGATCTGTCTTTTGTTACACTGGAATTACAGTGGAATTCAAGTCATCAGTGTACAGCACAAATCTACGGCTACAGTGCACCGTTGGTTGACGTACTAAGCCGCATGCTGCCAATTATATATGTTTCTAGCCGAAAATGATTTATATACTGATTAAGCTAGATTTGCTGTGGAGTCTAAGTCATTAGTGAAGAAATTAATCCAACGGCTACAGTATCTTGATGAGGGCTCTAATGGTTACAGTCGCAAATTGTTAATGTCTCTAGCGATAGTGTATCAGTCCTTTGCCATTGATGTATTGATATAGTACTTATATCGATCAGCGAACATATTAATCCAACATCTACAGTGCTCTGTTGGTGGATGTACTTTGCACCATACTGCCATCTGTAAGTGTCTCTAGCTTTAACCGATCAATAAATTGATTGCTCAAGAATTTCTGCGGAATTCGTATCGCCAATGTACAAACAAACTGCACGGATACAGTATCGTGATGATGGCTCTACTCAGTACTGTCTTGTCGTAATTCATTTTCTCCAGCGCAAATGGCTCCATCCGTTGACAATTTTACACATGCTAAAGGACATAGATGAACTGCGGACAGATAGGTTCGTTGGCCAAAGCGTTGCCAAGATCGCTGAACTCAGTACCCCATTGTCATTCGTCAATAGCAGTACAGATATTTAATCCATCCAGTGATCATTCTACATTTGCTATAGGGATTAAATCATTAGTGAACAGACTAAACCAACGGCTTCAAAGCGTTGTTGGTTTACGTATTAAGCACTGTATGGCAAATTGTGTATATCTCTAGCAACGAAGTATCTGTGTATCGATAAATCAAGAATTGCTGTGGAATTTAAATCATCAGTGAACAAATTATTCCAACGGATACAGGACTGCGACGTTGAATGTACTCTGTACCGTGTTGCCACTCGTTAACTTCTCGCGCGATAATGGAACCCTCTTTTGCCTTTCTAGGACAGCTATGGAATATAAATCGTCAGTGAACATGTTAATCAAGCGGGTACAGTGCTGTCTTGATTGCTATACCCAGTATTCTATTAACATATGTCAATACCTCCCGGTAAAATTTCTCTCTAGACTGATCATTCTACAATTGCTGATGAACTTAGATGATCAGCTAACTGATTAATAGAACGGCTTCACCGTTGTGCATATGGCTACACTCAGTACTCCATTTTCAATTGTCAATATCCTTCGCGACGATTGAGGTATCCTGTGATCATCCCAAAATAGCAATGTAACACATATCATCATCGAATAGTTTGATAGAGTGGCTATAGCAATACGTTGATGGATACACCCGGTATTGTTTTTTCAATAGTCAGTACCTTCAAATGCAACTGTATTAAATTGCGGTCATTATGGAGTTGCAGACGAAATTACATTACATGTTAACAGATGAATTCAACGGCTGCCTTGCTGTATTGGTCGATGTAATTGGTGTCCAACTGTAAGTTGTAAATGTCTCTAGCTCTAACTTACCTATGAATCGATTACTCCAGAATGGCTGTTAAATATAACTCATTTGTGAATAACTTTCAAACATCGGCTACATGTACTCTGGTGTTGTACGTACTCCGCACTGTATTGTGAATGCTAACAATCTCGAGCCATAACTCACATCTCCTCTGTCATCCTTGTATTGCCACAATATGTAAATCATAAGTGCATATATTGATTCAACGGAACATTACTGTGTTCAGTGTTGTACGCAGTACTCTATTGTGAAGGCTTACAATCTCAAGCGATAATTAATATTTCTATTGTCATTCTAGAATTGCTTCGGAATTTGAATCGCTTGAATAGATTCAACCAACATATATAGCACATTCTTGATTACTGATCTGTGTGCCATATTGCTAATTGTCAATGTTTATTGCAGTAATTAATATATCCAGCGATCGTTTCAGAACAGCAATATAACTTGGATCATATAAGGATAGATCGATAAAATGACTGCTGTTCGGCGGTGATGGCTGTACTAAGTACATCATTGTCAAGAGTTAATATCTCCAGATACAACCGATTCATACATTTATCATCCTAGAATTGCTAGAGCATGTAAATCACCGGTGAACGGATGAATGCAGCGTACACGGTACCGTGGGAAATGCTGTCCTCCGCACTATACTTCCACGGCTTACTGTCCCCATCGGTAATTCATCTTCCTTTCGTAATTCAAGAGTTGCTGCAGAAATTATATAATCCGCGTAACGATTCTTCCCTTGGCTATAGTACTGTGCTGGTGATTGCACCCTCTGCCGCATTCTCAATTGTCAATATCATTAGCGGTAAATAATCGATCCATTGGTCACTCTGGAATTGGCGTAGAACTTAGATTATCTTCGAACAGATAAATAAAATTGATATAGTACTGTTCATGTTACGACAATGAGAGCTCCATCTTCTACTGTGAGTAGCCTCAACGGTTGGTAATTTTAGAAAAGCAATATTACTTTCATCACCTTGTCGTCGGCTAGTAAAGTGGCTGCCGTTCTGCCTTGATGGCTGTACTCAGAACTGAATCGTCAATCTTTAATAACTCCAAATCCATCTTATTTTTACTTTCACCATACTAGAATTGCAATGAAATTTAAGTCATCCGTGAACCGATGAATAAAATGGCCACTGCGTTTTGTTGGAGGATGTAATATGTTGTAAATATGTGAACATTAGTTGTAAATATCTGTCGCCACATCCGATCTATGCATTGAATATTCCAGAATTCCTAAGGTATTTATGTCATCACTGAACATGTTAATACGACAGCAACATTACTTTTTTGATGTCTATACTCAGTACTCTTTTCAACTTTGAATATTGCGAACTATAGTGTATCTGACATATGTCAGTCTAGCGTTGTTGTGGAATATAAGCAATCAAAGGAAAAATTAATAAAACAGCTACGGTAAAGTAATGATCGTTGTACACTGTACTGTTTGGTCAATTGCTAATATCTCGAGCGATAATGGATCTGTCCTCTGTCAGTCTAGACCTGCTCTAGTAGCTAAGGCGTCAGTGAGCAGATTAATCAAACGGCTGCAGTGCCCTGTTAATGGCTATACCCAGTACTCAATTGACATATGTCAATGGCTGCAGTGCCAATTGCCCTCTCCATTGACCAGTCTACAATTGCGGTAGAACCTATTCGATCAGCGAACAGATTAATCTAATGGCTGTAGTATTGTGTACGCAGTTACATTCAGTATTCTATTGCCTACTGTCAATGTCACTGCCGATATGTGACCAATCAATTCATCAGTCAGAGATTGCTCTGTTGGCGGATGTACTAAACAACGTACTGTCATTTGAAAATATCTGCAACATCAACTATACCATGCACTGATTATACTGGAATCGGTTTCTAATTTACATTTTCAGTGAACAAATTTTTCCTACGGCTACGGCTGTGTTGATATCTGTACACAGTACTGCGTTGTCAATTATTAATACCTCGAGCGATAGTGGGTCTGTCACATTTCAGTCTAGAATTGCTGTCGTACATAAATGGAATGCTATATATATGGCAATATTTCTTACAGTTTTGCCAGATGTAAATGTCTGCGGCGACATTTGCTTTATTCATTTATCATTCCGCTATTGCTGGTGAACTTATATGTTCAGCGAACAGATTAATGCAATGGCTATGTTATTGTGTAAACGACTACGCTCTGAACCCTATTCTTAAATATCTACACAGCAACCGACTCATGATCTATGCGTTGGTAGTTCCAAAGCTGCTATGGAATGTAATTCATCATTGAACAGGTTTACACAACGGCTACAGTCCTCTTCTGGCGGATGTACCAAGTACCGTACTGTCTGTTGTATAAATCTCTAGCCACAACCGCGGCATATATTGACTGTTCTAGAATTGCTTTGGACTTCACATCATCAGTGAGCAAAGTAATAGAACTGCGACAGTACTGTGATGATGGCTGAACTCAGTACAGCGTTGCCAATAGTCCATGTCTCGAGGAATATTGAACCTGTCATTCTTCATTCTAGAAATGCTGTAGAATTTAAATCATAGTGAACATGTTAATCCAACGGCAATAGCGCTCTCTTGATTGATGTACTGAGTACCGTACTGACTGCAGTAACCATCTCTAGAGGTGAACGTAATTCAAGATGGTTATTCCAGAATTTCTTGGGAATTCAGTTCACCAATGAACAAATTATACCAAATGCTACAGTACTTCGACGATGGCTATACTCAGTATTGCGTTGTCAATTGCTAATATGTCGCGGCATGACGGACCTGCCTCTTGTCATTCCACAGTTGCTATAAAATCTAAATCAACAATGAACAGGTTAATACAAAGGCAAATGCGCTTTGCTGGTTTATGTACCATGTACTGTACTCACAACTGTAAATGTCTCTAGCTGAAACCGACCTAAACATTCATAACCCTAGAATGGCTGCTGAGTTTATATTGGCAATGAACTAGATAATCAAACTGCTAAAGCACTGTAATGGTAGCTGCACTTTGTACTGTTGCCATTTGTTCATATTCCGGGCGAAAGAGGAACTGCCATTTTTCTTTCTAGAATTACCTCAGTATACTACTCATGAGTAAGCAGATTAATACAACGGTTACACTGCTATGCTGGTTGATGTGGTAAGAATCGTATTATTATTTATAAATTTCTCTAGACGTAACCGTACTGAACATTGACTATTTTAAAATTGCTTTGGAGCTCGCATCATCTATGAAAAAGTGTCTCAACGGCTACAGAACTGTGATGCTGAAAATTCCAACGGAATTATGGATTAATCATTGTATGGTACTGTTATGGCTAGGTATATTTACAATTGACAGTACGGTGCTTAGTACAACCACCAAAAGAGCACTTTTTCCGTTGGATTTACCTGCTCACTGATGATTTAGGTTTTATAGCAGTTCTATAATGAGAAATGATGATCCATTGTCATTTGAGATATTAACATTTGACAACACAGTGCTGAGTACAGCCATCATCGCAGTAATGTAGCCGTTGTCATACTTTGTTCAGTGATGATTTCAATTCGAATGTGACTCTAGAATAACGTATTTATAGTATGGTTATGGCTAGTGACAAATACTACTGGCAGTACGTCATTTAGTACATCTTCCAACAGATGTCTGTTGCCGTTAGAATAATCTGTTCTCTGATAGCGTATATTCCACAGCAATATAGAAAAAGAAATGCAGATCCATTTTCCCCCGAGAAACTATAAGATGACAACACAGAGCTGAGTACATTCATCGTCGCAGTATTGTAGCAGATGAAAGGCATTGTCCACTGATGATGAAGATTACAAAGCAGTTCCAGAATAACCATTTTATGCTAAGGCTGCGGCTTGAGATATTTCCAATTGACAGTGAGGCACTTACCAATATAGTACAGCAGCAGTTGGAATGTTCTGTTCAGTGAGGACTTAATTTATACAAATATTATAGAATGTCAAAATACAGATACACGCACTTTCGTGATATTGGCATTTGGCAACACCGCAGAGATTACACGCGCCATTAGAGTAGTGTAGCCGCAGGGGTAATTCTTTCACTGATAATGTAAATTGGAGTGTGACTCTGGAATATACAGTGTATAATCCGTTTATGTCTAGTGACATTTGCCATCGTCAGTACGGCATTTGGTACATGTTCCAACACGTCGCAGTTGCCGCTGGTCCAATGTGTTAACTGATAGCTTATATTCCACGGCAATTGTAGACCGAGAAATGCAGTTCCATTATCCCTCGAGAAATCAAAATATGGCAACACAGACCTGAGTACGGCCTCCACCGCAGTATCCTAGTCGATGGATAACTTTGTTCAAGGATGACGATATTTCGAAAGCAATTAAGACATAATCATTGTATATTACGATTATTGCTTCAGTTGTCTACAATGGAGAGTATGGTACATATTACGTCCATCAATATAGCACTGAAACAGTTGAATAAAACTGTACAGTGATGATTCAAATTCTATAACATTTTCAGAATGACGAAATGCAAGTCCAAAGTTCCATGAGATATTAACAATTGACAACACACTTCTGAGTACAGCCAGCATCACCGTATTTTCGACGATGGACTACTATGATCACTCATGACGTAATTTTGGATGTGATTCTCGAATAGCATATGTATAGTGCGGTTAGGCTTAGTGATATCTGCGGCTGACAGCAAGGCATCTTGTATATATTTCAGCTGTACACCGTTGCCGTTGGATTATTATGATCAATGGTGATGTATACCCCACAGCAACTCTAGAACGAGAAACGCAGATCCATTATCGTTCGAGAAATTGAAAAATGATAACACAGTACTAAGTACAGCCATAGCCACATTATTGTACCCGTTGAATAGTCTTGTTCACTGATGATGTATATTCCAATGAAACTATAGAGTAAACTGTGTATATTACGATTGTCTTGAGCTGTTTCCAATTGGCAACATGATACTTATGGCATCCACCAGTATAACATAATAGTCGCTGGATTAACGTGTTCAGCGGTGATTTAAATTGTATATCAACCCTAGAGCGACAAAATACAGGTCCACCATTCTATTAACCGATTTATTAACAATTTGCATCACAGTACCACAGTATGCGCACCATCTCTGTCGTGCATCCGTTGGTCTACTCTGCTCACTAATAATGTAAATTCGGAAATGATTCTAGTATAACGTATGTACTGTGCGGTTATGCATAGTGATATTTACAATTGACAGTACGGCATTTAGATCATCTTCCAAAAGTTCACTTTTGCCCATGGATTAATCTGTTCACTGAAGACGTATATCCCGCGGGCATTCTAGAACGAGAAATTCAGATCCATTGCCCCTCGAGACATTAGCAAATGACAAGGCAGTACTGAATACAGCCAACATAACCGTAATGCAGCCGTTGAAGTACTTTGTTCACTAGGAATGCAAAGCCGAATGTGACTCTAGAATGAGCTATGTTTTGCGCGGGTAATGTTGGTGACATTTACAATTGATAGTACGGCATTTGGTATTGATCTGTCCACTGATGACGTTCATTCCGCAGCGTTTCTAGAGCAAGGAATGCAGATACTTTATCCGACTAGATATTGACAAGTAACAACACAGTACAGAGTAAAATCATCATCAAGTTGTTGTAGCCGTTGTATAATTTTGTTCACCGATGATGTAAGTTCCAATGCAATTCTACAGTTCGCTATGTATGTTACGGTTGGCTTGAGATGAATCCAATTGACGGTACGGCATTTAGAACATCTATCGGAAGTTCACTGGTGCCGTTGGATTAATCTGTTCACTCGTGATGTATATTCCACAACAATTCCAGGACGAGAAATGCAGGTCAATTGTACCTCTAGAAATTGAAAAATGACAAGACAGTCCTAAACACAGCCGTCGCCAAGGTATTGTAGCCGCTGAATAACTATGTTCACTGGTGATGTAAATACCAAAGAAATTATGGAGTAATCTATGTATATTACGGTTGTCATGAGCTATATCCAAATGACGATACGATACTTAATATATCCACCTTCATAACACAGTTGTCGTTTGATTAATGTGTTCAGCGATGACTTAAAATGAGTATCAATTCTAGGGTGAAAAAATACACGTCCACAGTTCCTCGATTTATTAAAAATTTACATCACAGTGCTGAGTACTCCCAGCATCTACGTTATGTAGCAGTTGGAATACTTTGCCCACCAATAACGTAAATTCCAAAGTGATCCAAGGGAAATCTAAGTATAATGCGGTAATGGTTAGTGATATTTACAACTGACAGTACAGCATTTCGTACATCCTTCAAAAGTTCACCGTTGCCTTCGGGTTAATCTGTTCACTGATGATGAATATTCCGCAGATATTCTAGAACGAGAAATGCAGGTCCATTACCCCTTGAGATATTAGCACGTGACAACACAGTACTGATACCAGGCACCATCACAGTAATGTAGTATTCGGAGTACTTCGCTCACTGATAATATAAATTCGAGGCTGATTCATGTATAACACATTTATTGTGCTCTTATGGATATTGGTAATTACAATTGACAGTACGGCATATAGTACGTCCTCCAACAGATCACTGTTGCCGTTGTATTGATCCGTTTACTGATGGCGTATATCCCACAGCAGTTCTAGAACGCGAAATGTAGATACATCATCCCTCTAGATATTAGCAAATGACAACACATTACAGAGTACAGCCATTGTCAGTATTGTAGCCGTTCAATAATTTTGTTCACTGACGATGCAGATTCCAAAGCTATTCTGCAGTTATGTTTGTATGTTACGGCTGGCTTGAGATATTTCCAATTGACGGAGCAGTACTTATGACGTCCACCAATATAGTACACTAGTCTTCGCTTAATTTGCTCAATGATGATTTAAATTCTGTATCAACTCTGGAATTACAAAATACAGGTCCAGCGTTCCTCGGGCTATTAACAATTTACATCACAGTATTGAGTACACTCATCATCACAGTTATGTATGCGTTGGAGTAATTTGTTCACTGACGATGCAAATTGGAAAGTGAGTATAGAATATCCTATGCATATTACGGTCATGGAAAGAGATATTCGCAGTTTAACATGCGGCATATTGTACTTCTGCAAACGGAGCCCAGTTAAGGTTTGGATTAATATGTTCAATTATGTTGTGGATTCTATGACAACTCTAGAATGACAAAATAAGTATTCGTTCTCTCCTGCGATATTAACGACTCACAACACAGTACTTGGTGAATTCATCGCCACAGTAAAGTGGCCGTTGGACAAATTTGTTCACTGGTGGTGTATATTCCGAAGCAATTCTAGAAAAATCAAAGAATATTACGGTTACATCTATAGATATATACAATTGAGTGTACCTTACGTCGTATATCTTCCAATAGAGCATCGTTGCCGCCGGATTAATTTCTTCAATGATGACTTATATTCTATAACAACTTCAGAATGATAAAATACAGATCCTTTATCCCTCGCGATATGAACATTTGACAATACCGTACTGAGAACAGTCGTCATCACAGTACTGTAGCCGTTGCAATACTTTGTTCACTGACTATGTAAATACCACAACAACTCTCGAATATTCAACATTCATAAGGGTATGGGTTGAGATATTTACATTTGACTGTACGGCAATTGTAGCATCCACCGTTTTAGCAATATAGCAGTTGGATGAACATTTTGGGCAATGATCAAGTCCTATAGCAATTATAGAATGAAAAGACACAGACCGACTGGCCCTCGAGAAAATGACAATTGACGACACAGTATTGATTACAGTAATCATCACAGTGTTGCTGCCATTGGAATAATCTGTTCACTGATGGAGCAAATTACAAAGCAATTCTGGAATAGTCAATATATAATGCGGTTATGTCAGGAGACATTTCCAATTTACAGTACGGTACTTAGTACAACCACCAGCAGAGCACTGCGGCCGCTGTATTAAACAGTTGAATGACGATTTAAATTGTATAGCTTTTCTCGAATGACGAGAGACGTGTCAAATGTCCCTCGAGACATTAACAATTTACAACACAGTAGTGAGTACAGCCATCGTCACAGTATTGCAACAGTTGTATGACTTCGTTCACTGGCAATGTCAGTTCCAGAGTAGTTATAGATTAAACAACGTATACTGCGGCTAGCGATAGAGATATTTAAAGTTGACAATATGGTACATGATGCGTCTACCGATAGAGCACTGTTGACATTGGGTTAATATGTTCAATGATGATTTAAATTACACAATAGCTCGATATTGACAAAATACATGTCCTCTGAGCCCCGAAATATTGAGAGTTGAGGAACACAGTACCGAGTACTGACATCATCGTAGTTATGTAGCCGTTGGACAAATTTGTTCACTGATGACGTATATTCCATAGCAACTCAGGAACCATCATATTATACTACGTTGATGGCCAGAGGTATTAACATTTGTCAGCACGTTACTTAGTACGTCTACCAATAGAGCACTGTTGGCGCAGGATTGATCTGTTCAATAATGATTTAGGTTCTAAAATAATTCTAAAATGGCAAAATACCGATCCATCATCCCTTGCGATATTAACAATTGACGAAAGAGTACACAGTACTGACATCATCAAAGTAATGTAGCCGTTGGAGTAATTTGTACACTGATGATGCATGTTCCAACGCCACTCTGGAATAATCAGTGTATATCAGGGATATGTCTTGAGATATTTCGAATTGAACATACGGCAACCAGTACCTCCCCCAGCAGAGCACATCTGCCGCTGTTCAATGATGCTATAAATGTTATAGTTATTCTAGAATGACTAAACACAGATCCGCTGACCCTCGAGATATTAACAGATAAAAACATCCAACTGATTACTGCCATCATCACAGTCATGTAGAAGTTGGACGGCTTTGTTCACTGATGATGCAAATTTTTAAGTAACTCTGGAATAGCCTATACATATTACGGTGATGTTTAGAAATATATACAATTCACAGTACGGAAATTAGTTCATCTACCAAAGTAACACTGTTACCGTCGGATTTAATTGTTCACCGAACATGTACGTTCTACAGCAAAACTAGAACGAGATATCTAGGTCCATTATCCCTCGAGATATTAACAGTTGATAGCACAGTACTGGGTACAGCTGTCTTTACAGTATTGTAACGGTTGAATAACTTTGTTCACTGATGGCTTAAGTTCCAAAGCAATTCTAGAATAATCAACGCATAGTACGGTCATGGCATGCAACATTTCCAATGGACAACGCGGTACACGGTACATCCACCAATATATCCCTGTAGCAATTTGATTAATGTGTCCAATGATGGTTTAAATCCTACAGCAATTCTAGAGTATCAATTGGGATAGTATCAATTGACAACACAGTAATGAGTATAGCCACCATCACAGGAATGCAGCAGATGGACTACCATTTCCACTGTTGGTGCAAGTTCCAAAGGAATTCTAGATTAATCAATGTACATTAAGGTTATGTCTTGAGATGTTTAAAATTGACTGTACTTTGCTCTGTACATCCATCACAAGGGCACTGTCGCCTCTGTAGTAATCAGTTGAGTGTCCGAATTACATATTAAAGCTGTTAGAGAATGACAAAATACAGATCCTTCATGCCTCGAGATATTAGCAATTGGCAACACAGGAGTCTGTACAGCCTTCACCAGAGTTCTGTAGCCGTTGGACTTCTTTGTTCACTGATGATGCAAATTCGAATGCATTTCTGGATTAATCGGAGTATATTACGGATGCGTCTTGAGAATTTCGAATGAACAGAGCGCTACTTATTACATACACAAATACATCACCGCGGCCGTTGGAATAGTCCTTTCAATGGTGACTAACATTCCATAACAATACTGGAATGACATAATACATATTCACAGAACCTCAAGATATTAACAATAGACAACACAATACTGTGCACAGTCATCATCACATTACTGCATCTGTTGGACTTCCTTGTCCACTGATTGTTTAAATTACAAGGCAATTCTGGAGTAACCAATGCAGTTCACGGTTATGTCCTAAGATATTTCCACCTGACAGAACGGTGCTTACTACGTCCACCAACATATGTCTGTTACAGTTAGATGAACACGTTCAACGATGAATTACATTCTATAACAATTCGAGAATGACAAAATACGAATCCTCAGTCCCTCGATATATTAACAATTGTCAGCACAGGAGTTAGTACTGGCACATCGCGGTATTGTAACAGTTGAATGACTTTGTTCAACGATAATGACAGTTCCAAGCCAACTCTAGAAGGATCAATGCATTCTACGGTTTTGGCTGTAATAATTTACACTTGACAGGACCGTACTTCATACATCTACCAAGAGGGCGCTGTTGCAGTTGTATTTATCTGTTCACTGATGTTGTATATTCCACGGCAATTCTAGAACTGCAGGTCCATTATCCCCCGAGGTATTAACAACTGACGACACAGTACTGAGTACAGCCATCATCACTGTAATGTAGCCGTTGGACTCCAATGACCTCTGTAGGTGTAAATTAAAAACCAATTCAGAGATAATAATTAAATTGTACGGATATGACAAGAGATATTTCCTGTGCAAAGAAATTCTAGAATAACCTGTGCATAGGACGCTTACGTCAAGTGATATTTGCAGTTGAAGGTACGGCACATAGTACACCTACCAACAGAGCACAGTTGCCGTTAGATTCATCTGGTCACTGATGATCCATATTCGGCAGCACTGCTCGAATGAAAAAGAATTCATCCATCATCCCCGAAATATAAATAATTAGCAACACAGTACTGGATACAGCCATCACCACAGTGCTGTAGACTTTGGATCATTTGTCGACTGATGATGAAGGTTCCAAAGCAATTCCAGAATAAACAGTGTGTAGTACGGTTGTGGCTAGTGATATTTAGGATTGACATTACGGCATTTAGTACGTCTACCAACAGATCGCAATTGCCGTTGTAGCAGACTGCTCAATGAAGATGTTTACCTCACAGCAATTCTAGAACGAGAAGTGCATATCCATTATCCATCCAGATATTAAAGAATGACAACCCAGTACGGAGTACATCCATCATCACTGTACATTGTCCTTTGTATAACTTCGTTCACAGATAATGTTATATCCAAGGCAAATCTATGACAATCAATGTATAGTACGGTTATGGAAGGAAACATTTCCAATTGACAGAGCGGTACACACTACATCCACCAAAATATCACTGTAGCCGTCGGACTAATCAGTTCAGTGATGATTTAAGTGCTGTGTCAGTTCTAGAATAACAAAATACAGATAGACAATCCATCCAGACAATAAGAATTGACAATACAGTACTGAGTGAAGCCACTATCAATGTAATGTAGCCGGTGGACTACTTTGTTCACTGATTATGTAAATTCTAAAGAGATTCTAGAACAACCTATGTATAGTGCGGCTATGTCTAGTGCTATTTACAATTGACAGTACGGCATTTGGAACATCTTTCAACAGATCACTGTTGCCGTTGGACTAATCTGATCACTGATAGTGTGCATTCCACGGCAATTCTAGAACGAGAAGTGCTGATCCATTATACGTCGCGATATTAACAAATGGCAACACGGTACTGTATACATCCATCGTCACAGTATTGTAGCAGTTGTATAACTTTGTTCACCGATGATGTATGTTCCAAGGCAATTCCAGATAAATGAATCCATGTTGCGGTTGTCGTGTAGCACTTCCGACTTACAGTACGGTACCTATTACGTCCACAAATATAGCACAGCAGCAGCTGGAATGGGCTATTCCATGATGATTAGACTCTATAGCAATTCTAGAATGACAAAATACATGTCACTGCAACCTCGGGATGTTAACAATTGACACAACAATTCTGAGTGGGGCCATCATCTTAGTAATGTCGAAATTGGACTCCTTTGTTTACTCATGATCGCAATTCTACACTAATTCTTGAAAAACCTATGTATAGTGCGGATATGTCTAGTGATACCTACAATTGGCAGTACGGCATTTAATACGTCTAACAACAGAACGCTCTTGCCGTTGTAGTAATCTGGTCACAGATTTTGTATGTCCTATAGTAATTCTAGAACGACAAATGCATATCCATTTGCCCCTCGAGATATTCGGTATTGACGGCACAGTACTGATTGCAGCCATCATCACTGTACTGTAGCAGTTGGTCAACTTCGTTCACTCATTGTATAAATTCCGGAGCTATAATTCCATGATAAATGTATATCACAGTTAGGGCTTGATATTTTTCTATTTGACCGTACAGTACATATTTACGTCCACCAATATAGCACAGTAGCCGTAGGATTAATCTTTTCAATAATGATTCAGATTCTATAACAGCACCAGAATGACGAAATACAGATCCACAGGCACTCGGGACATTAGTAATTGGCAATAAAAAACTGAGCACAGGTATCATAACACTAATGTAGCTATAGGTACACTTTTTTCACTGACGACGTAAATTGGAAGGTGATTCTTGAATAATAAATGTATAATACGGACATGGCTTGCGATACTTCCAATTGGCACTACGGTAACTATTAGATCCACCAGCAGACACTGTAGCCGCTTTATAAATTTGTTCAATGATGATATCGAATTCATAGCAAGTCTAAAGTGACAAATGACACACCCAATATCCTTCGAGGCATTAGCAATTTGCAACACAGTACAGAGTACAGCCACCATAACGGTAATGTAGCCGCTGGACAACATTATACACTGATGATGGGAATTCGAATGTGATTCTGGAATAATCAATGCATTGTACGCTTACGACTTGAGATATACTCAATTGACTGTATGATACTTAGTAAATCCGCCTGCTGAGCACTGCAGCCGCTGTATTGATCAGTTAAATGACGCCTAAGGTTTTATCAATATTCTAGAGTGACGAAAGGCAGATCCATCATCCCTCAAGGTATAAATGATTGTCAACACGTTACTGAGTACAGGCATCATTAGTGCACTGTAGCCGTTGGACAACTTCGTACACTCATGATGCAAATCCCTGAGATGTTGCTGTATGATCAATGTATACTACGGTTGTGGCTTGAGATATTTCCAACTGACAGTACGGTACTTAATACATTCACCAATATAGCACTTTAGGCGATGGATTAAGCTATTTAGTGGTGATTTATATTCTACAACGCCACTGGAACGACAAAATACAGGCCCACGATCACTCGAGGAACGAACAATTGGTAACACTGTACTGAGTACAGCCAGTTTCATTGCGATGTAGGCGTTCGAATGCTTTGATAACTCACGATGTAAATTCCAAACTTATTCTGGTGTAACACATGTCTTCTACGGTTATGGCTAGTGACATATACAATTCGCAGTACGGCAATTACAACATAAACGGGCAGATCGCTGCACCCGCTGTATTAATCTGTTGAGTGTTGAATAAGATATTATAGCCATTCTAGAATGACAAAAGACAGATTCAACATTCCTCGAGATATTAACAATTGGCAACAGAGTACTCTGTATAGCCATCGTCGCAGCTCCGATGCCGTTGGAATACTTTGGTCACTGATGATGTAAATAACAAAGCCATTGTGGATTAAACATTTTACATTGCGGTTGTGTCTTGAGACATTTCTAATTGGCAGTACGGTACTTAATACGTTCACCAATATAGCACAATGGCCGATGTAATAAACCTTATAGTGAGGACCTAAATCCTACAACGTATCTAGAATGACAAGATACAGGCGCACGATCCCTCGAGAAGCGAACAATTGACATCACTGTACTGAGTACAGCCATCATCACTTTAATGCGGACGGTGGAAAGATTTGTTTAATGACGATATAAATTCCAAAGTAATTCTGGAATAACCTACGTTTACCACGGTTATGGATAGTTATATTTACAAATCGCAGTACGGTAATTAGTACATCCATCAGCACATCACTGCAAAGGCACTATTAGTCTGTTTAGCGTTGAATTAGGTATAATAACCATTCTGGAATGACAAAATACAGATTCCACTTTCTTCGAGATGTTAAGGATTGACAGAACAGTTCTTGTTATATCCATCATCACAGCTCCGTAGCCGTTGGACTCCTTTGTTCACTGATGACGTAAATTCGATTGCAATTCTGGAATAATCATTGCAAGCTACGGTTATGGCTTGGTATGCTTCCAATTGACTTTACGGTAATTATTACTACGACCAGCTGACACTTCAGCCGCTGTATTAACCTGCTCAATGATGACTAAGGTCTTATAATCATTTTAGATTGAAAAAAGGCGGTTCACAGTACTGAGTTCAGCCGTCACCACAGTAACTTAGCAGTTGGACAACTTTGAACACGGATTATGTAAATTCGAAGGGAATTCTATAATAATGAATGCACAGTAATGGCTTGAGACATTTCCAATTGACAGTACGGTACTTAGTGCTTCTTCCAAAGAGAACGGCTGCCGCTCGATTAGTCCGTTCACTGATGATGTATATCTTACGGCATTTCTAGAATGAAAAATGTAGATCATATATCTCTCCAAACATTTAGAATTGACAACACAGTACTGAATCCAGCCATCACCATAGTATTGCAGCTGCTTCATTACTATGTTCACTGTTGTTTTTTATTCCAAAGGAATTCTGCAAAATGAATGTTTAGTACGGATATAGATGATACACTTCGAATTGACAGTAAGATACTTAGTGTATCTTCCAACAGAGCATAGTTGCCTTTGTGTTAGCATGCGCACTGATGATGAATATACTACAGCTATTGCAGAATGAAAAACGCAGATCCATTATCACTCGAGACCGTAACAAGTTACAACACAGTACTGAGTACAGCCATCATCACAGTACTGCAGTCGCTTGATTACTACGTTCATTGATGTTGCAAACTGTAAGACATTTCTAGAATAATCTATGGAGGGTACGGTTATGGCTAGGGATATTTACAACAGAGATTACGGTACTAAGTCCATCCACCAACAGAGCACTGTAGGCGTTGGGTTTATCCGTTTAATGATGACCAAGGTCTTATAGCAACTTTGGACAGACAAATGACAGATCCATTACACCTCGCGATATTAACGACGGTGAACACCATACTAAGTATATCCGTTATTACAGAGCTGTATCCGTTGGAGCGTTTCTTCACTGATGATGTAAATTCCAAGGCAGGTCTAGTATAATCTTTGTATGGTCTCTCTATTGGTAGAGATACTTTCGAATGGCAGCAAGGTAATTTTGGCATTTACCGGCAGAGCACCGCGGCCGTTGGATTAAGCACTTCAATGATGGTTTAAATTTTATACCAACTCTACAATGACAAAATGCAGGTCCACCAACTCTGGAGACATTCACTGTTGACAACACAGTACTGAATACAGCCATCTTCACAGTAATGCAGCCGTTGGAATAATCTGCTCAATGACGAACTCAATCCTATAACAATTCCAGAATGACAAAACACAAAGGCACTGACCCTCGAGATATAAACAATTGACAGTACAGCACAGAGTCCAGGAGTAGCCACAGTAATGTAGTCGTTGGACGTCTTTGCTCACTGATGATATCAGTTCCATACTATTCTAGAATAATAAATGTATACTACGTTTATGGCTAGAGATATTTGCGATTGAGAGTACTGAACTTCGAGCATCCCTCAGCAGATAGCGGGAGCAGCTATACTAATCTGTTCACCCATTATCCCGATTTTATTCCTTTTCTAGAATGAAAAATGGCAGATATATTACCCTAGAGATATTAGCAATTTATAGCAATGTACGGAGTACAGCCACCGTCACAGTAATGTTACGGTGGATTTGCTTTCTTCTCTGATGACGTCCGTCCCAAGCCATTCTAGAATGAAGAATGCAGACTACGGTTACGGCTAGAGATATTTGCAATTGGTAGAAACGTACTCAGTCCATTCACCAACAAACTTCTGCAGACGCTGAATTAATCCGTTCAATGATGATACTGATGCAATAGCAACTCTCAAATAAAATCACAAATGACTAATCCATTATCCCTTGAGACATTAGCAATTGAAAACACAGTACTGAGTAGGACCATCGTCACAGTAATGTAGCCGTTGGACTGCTTTGTTCCATCATGTTGTAGATTCCAATGCAATTCTGGAGTAATCAATGTATGGTACTGTGTTAGCTTGAGTTCTCTCCAAAAGTCAGTACGGTACTTTATACATCCACCAATACAGCGCTGTAGCCGTTGGATTAAACTGTTTATTAGAGATTTAAATTGTGTAGCAATTCCATAATGACAAAATACAGGACAACTGTCTATCCAAGTATCTAAAGTTACAACACCGTACTGTGTACAACCATCACGACTGTAGTGCAGATGTTGTACTTCTGCGTCCACTAATGATGTAAATTGTAATGTAATTCTGGAATAGAATATGTATGATACGGTTACATCTGGTTATGTTATCAATTCACAGTTCGGCAACTAGTACATCTACCAATACAGCGCTGCAGCCTTTGGTTTAAGTTGGTCACTGATTATGCATATCCTACAGAAACTCCGGAACCAGAAATGCAGATTCATTATCCCACGAGGTATGTGCCATTGACAACAGAGTACTGACTTCACCCTACATCGCGGTAATGTAGTATTTGGGCTACTTTGCTCACTGACGATGTGAATTCGATCGTTGTCATAGCATAACCCAAATATCGTTCGGCTATGCAAGGCATATCTACAATTTATGTACTGCATTTAGTACACCGTCCACCAGAGCACTGTTGCCGCTGGATTAATATGTTCGCTGATGGTGTATATTCGACAGTAATTCTAGAACTATAGATGCAGGTGCTTTATCCCTCGAGACATTAACTGTTGACAAAACAGTACCGAGGACAGCCATCGTCACCGTATGGTAACGGGCGAACAACGCTGTTCACTGGAAATATAGATTCCACAGCAATTCCAGAATAATCAGAGTATGGTGCGGTTATGGCTAGAGATTTTTACATGTGAATGTATGGTACACCGTACATTTATCAATAGAGCATCCTTGAAGTTGGATTAATCTGTCCAACGATGGTTAACTTTCAGTAACAATTCCAGAATGACAAAACACAGTTCTGACATCTACCGCGATGTTAGCAGTTGACAACACCGTACTGAGTACGGCGAGCATCACAGTGATATAGTCGTTGAAATAATTTGTTAACTGGTGATGTATATTCCAAAGCAATCCTGAAATTGTCAATGTGTAGTAAGGTGGTGGATAGCGATATTTAAAATTGACAGCGCGGTACGTATTGGATCCACCTATATAGCGCTGCAGCAGCTGGATGAATCTGTTCAATGATGATTTAAATTCCATGGCTATGCTAGAATGGCAAAATACATATCTACTGGCCCTCGGGATAATAACAATTGACAACACAGCACTGAATGCAGCGATCATCACAGTAATGTAGACGTTGGACTACCCTCCTCACTGATCATTTAAATTCCTAAGGAACTCTGGAATAAAATATGCATACTACGGTTAAGGCTAGTGATGATTGGTAGGTAGTTAGTACAGCTTCCAACAGAGCACTGTCTCCTGTGGATTAAGTTGACGAATGATGTTGTATATTCGACAGCAACCTTATAACGAGAAGTGCAGATCCATTATCCCTGGAGACATTAAAAGTTGATATCACAGAACTGATTACAGCTATCGTCGCCGTATGTTAACGGTTGAATGACGTTTTTCACTGATAGCATGTGATCCATAGCAATTCTAGAATAATCAGAGTATGCGGTTATGGCCAGGGATTTTTACAAGCGACTGTACGGTACCGCGTACATACACCAATAGAGCGTTCTTGCAGTTCGATTAATCTGTTCAATGATTTTTATGTTTCCATAACAATTCTGGAATGGCAAAACGCAATTCCATTACCCCTTGCGATATTAGCAGATGACAACACCGTGCTGAGAACAGCCAGCATCACAATGATGTAACCGTTGGAATACCTTATTCACTGATGATGTATATTCCAAAGCAATTCTGAAACAGTCAATGTATGGCACGGATATGGATAGCGATACTTAAAATTGTCAGTACGGTACTTATTACACCCACCAATATAGCGCTGCTGCGCCAGGATGGATCTGTTCAATTATGATTCAAATTCTATAACTACGCTGGAATGACAAAACACAGATCTACTGACTCTCGAGGTATTAACAAATGACAACACAGCAGCTTCAACAGTGATCATAAGAGTAATGTAAACTTTGGAATACCTTCCTCAGTGATCATTTAAATTCCTAAGGAATTCTGGAATAACATATGTATACTACGGTTATGGCTATTGATGGATAGTTTTCACGGTATGGTAGTTAGTACATACACTAACGGACCACTGATGCTTGTGGATTTAGTTGGTCAATGATATTGTATATCCGAAAACAATCCTAGAACGAGAAGTGCAGATCTATTATCCCTCGAGATCTTAAACATTGATCTGATAGAGCAGAGTACAGCCATCGTCACAGCAAGGTAACGGTTGAATAACGTTTTTCACCGACAATATAAATTACAAAGCAACTCTAGAACAAGCACCGTATAGTGTGGTTGTGGATACAGACATTTACGAGCGACTGTACGGTACATCGTACATCTACCAATAGAGGACCTTTGCCGCTGGATTAGTCTGTTCAATGATGTTCAAGTTTCTACAAGAATTCCAGAATGACAAAACAAAAGCCTCTTATCCCTCGCAATATTAACAACTGGCAACACTGAACTCAGTACAGCCATACTGCGATGTAGCCGCTGGACTAATTTGTGCACTCATGATGTAATTTCCTATGCAACTCTGGAGTAACCAACGAATGTTGCGGTTATGGCCTGAAATGCTTAAAATTAACCGCACAGCCCTTATTACATCCACCAGTGCATTACCGTAGCCGCTGGATTAATCAGTTGTATCATGATTAAAGCACTATAAAAACTCTAGAATGACGATGTACTGTCCACTGAACCTCGAGGTATTAACAATTTAAGACACAGCACTGGGTACAGCCATCATCACAGTAACGTACACGTATTACTACTTTGTCCACTGATGATGTTAGTTCAATAGCAATTCTGGAAAGATAATTGTATGTTATGGTTACATCTTGAGACATTTCCAATTGGCATTACGGTACATATTACATCCACTAATATAGAGCTGTTGCCGTAAGATTAACATGATCGTTGATGATTTAGATTCTATAACAATTCTAGAATGACAAAATACAGATCAACCGAGAAACGTGATATTAACGTTTGACAACACAGTACTGAGCTCAGCATTAATCACTGTGGTCAAGACGTTGGGCAACTTTGTTCTCTAATGATTTATATTCTAAAGTGATTATATGACTACCTATATATAGCGAAGAAATGGCTAGTGACATTTACAATGGCCGTATGTTATTTAGTACATTTTCCAGCAGTGTCCTGATCCCGATGCATTAGACTGTTCCCTGCCGACGTATATTCCACTGAAGCCCCAGAAGGAGAAATGCAGATAAATCATCCCTCGAAATTATTGCAACTGGAAGCACAATAGGTAGTGCAGTCATCACCACAGTACCGTGCGTGTTGGATTAATCTGATCATCGGTGATACAAGTTCCACGGAAATTCTACAATAATTAATGTATAGTTCGGTTGTGGCTAGGGATGTTTACACCTGACAGTGCGGTGCCTAGTACATTCACAAAAAGAGCACAGGAGTGGTAAAATTAATCTTCCCAATGATGATATATAAACTATGGCAATTCTGGTTATACAAAATAGAGATCAGTTATCACTCCAGGTATAAACAGTTGCCAATACAGTGCTGAGCACAGCCATCATCACACAACTGTAGCGGTTGGTCTACGTGGCTCCCTGACGATGGAAATACCAAATGAATTCTAGAGAACACAAGTACGCCGCTGATATATCTAGTTATACCTGCAATAGGCAGTACGGTACTTAGCACATACACTAGCAGAGAAGAGTAGGCCTTGAACTAATCTATTCAGTAATAATTTAGAATTTATAAGAATTCTAGTGTAACATCTGTCATATCCATTATCGCTTGAGACATTAGCAATTGACAGCACAGTGCCGAGTTCAGCAATCAACACAGTAATGTAGCCGTTGTATTAATTTGCTCAACGGTGACAAGAATTTCATAGCAGTTCTAGAATAATCAGTGTAAGGTACGGCGATGGCTATGGACATTTACAATTAACGGTACGGTGCTTAGTGCACCCACCAACAGATAACTGTAGCTGTTGGGGTAATTTGTTCGGTGATCACTTAGAGCCGATAGTAATTCCAGAATGATGAAACATGTATCAACTATCCCTTGCTTTATCAGTAATTGACCGCACGGTACAGAGTACAGCCGCCTGCTCAGTAATGTAGCCGTCGGACTACTTTGTTCACTGATGATGTGAGCTCCAAATAGGATGTAGAATATCCAATGAATAGTACGGTTACGTCTGGAGGTATATACAATTGGAAATACGGCACTTAGAGCATCTACCTACACCGTACAGTTGTTGGATTAAGCTACTCACTGTTGATATATATTCTACTGCAACTCTAGTATGTGAAACGCAGCTCCACTACACCTCGAGGTATTAACAATTGACAACACAGTACTGTGTACAGCAATCATCACAGTATCGCAGTCATTCAATATCTTTGTACACTGATGATGTATATTCAAAAGCAATTCTAGAATAATCAATGTATACTACGGTCATGTACTGAGATATATTCCAATTCACAGAACGGTATTTATTACATCCACCAATGAAGCAGTATAGCTCCTGGACTAAGTTGTTCAATGATTATTTGAATTGAATGACTACTCTAGAATGACAAATTTCATGTCCACCGTCCCTCGAGGTATTAACATTTGACAAAACAGTACTAAGTACAGCCATCATCACAGTAATGTAGACGTTGAACAACTTTTCCACATATGATGTAAATTCCAAAGTGATTCTGTTATGATCGAAGCATATTGCCGTTATTGCATGAGATATTTCCAATTGAGAGGACGATCTTCGGTACATCCACCAGAAGGACATATTGGCCGAAGTATTAATCGGTTCAGTGATGATAAAGATTTAATAGATATACTAGATTGACAAAAGGCAGATCGATCGTTCCTCTAGATGTTAACACTTGACAACACACTACTGATTACAGCCATCGTCACAGTGATGTAGACGCTAGACTACTTTGTCCTCTGATGATGTAAATTCCTAAGTAATAATGGACTAGAATATGTATACTACGTTTAAGGCTGGTGAAGTTTAGGATTCACATTTTGGTAATATGTGCATCTACCAACACAGCACTGCTGCCATTGGATTAAGTTGGTCACTGAAGTTGTATAATTGACAGCAATTTTAGAACGAGAATTGCAGATTCATTGCCCGTTCATATATTAGCAATTGACAACACAGTACTGATCGCAGCCATCGTCACATCATTGTAACTGTAGAATTACGTTGCTCGCTGATAATATAAATTCCAAAGCAACTCTAGGGTGATCAGTGTATGGTACGGTTACTGCCAGTGGTACTTGAACGTGACTGCACGGTACTACATACATTTATCCATATAGCACTTTTGCCGTAGGATTAATATGCTGAGTTATGATTAAGGTTCCATAACAATACTAGAATTACGGAATACGAATTTAGAATCTCTCGCGATATTAATAATAGACAACAAAGTACTGAGAACAGCCATCACCACAGTAGCTAAGACGTTGGTCTAACTTGTTCAACGATGATGTAACTTAGAAAGTGATTTTAGAATAACCAACGTATAGCGCGGTCATGGCCAGTGAAATTTAAGTTGATAGTACGACATTTAGTGCATGTGCCAACGGAGCACTTCAGCCGCTATATTAATGTGTACAACCATGATTTATATTTTATGTCTACTCCAGAATGACAAAAAAACAGGTCCACTATACCTTGAGACATTAACAATTGACGAGAGGGTACTGAATGCAGCCATCATCACAGCAATGAATCGGTTGAATATCATTTATTACTGATAACGTCTGTTGCAAGACAATTCCAGCACAATCAATGTATATCACCGCTGTCGCTTTAGACATTTCCAATTGACAGTACGGCACATAGTACGTCCACCATCAAAGTAATGCACCCACAGTAACAATCCACTCACTGGTGAATTAGATTTTTAGCTGCTCTTGAATGACAAATGGCTGATGCATTATCCCTCGCGATATTTACAATTGATATCAGAGTACTGAATACAGCAGCCATCACAGTACTGCTACGGTTGAAGAACGTTTTACGCTGACAAAGTCAGCTCCAAAGCAATTCTAGAGTTATAAACGTATAGTACGTTAATAGCTACAGATAGCTCCAACTGACATCACCGTACTAGGGACATTCACCAGCTGAGCACAGCAGCCGACGTATTAATCTGTATAGTGATGGCATAGATATTATAGCTGCTCTAGAATGACAAAAGGCATATCCACAATCCCCCGAGATACCAGCAATTGACAGCACAGTACTGTGAGCAGCCATCACCTCATTACCGTAGTCGTTGGACTTCTCTGCTCAGACATGATGTAAATTGCAATGCAACTCTGGAATAATCGACGCATATTACGGTTATGGCTTGAAATACCCGAAATTAAAGGGTCGATATTTATTACATCCACCAATATATTACAGCAGCCGTTGGATTAATCTGTCCAATTATGGTTAAAACACTATAACAAGTCTAGAGTGAGAAAATATATATCCACCTGCATACGAGATATCAACAATTGAAGAAACAGTACTGTGTACGTCCATCATCACTGTACTGCAGCCGATGGTCTACCTTGTTCACTGATGATGTAACTTCGAAAGCGATTTTGGAATAATCGACGTATATCGCAGTTATGTCCCGTGAAATTTACAATTGACTGTGCGGCTTTCAGTACATGTGCCAACAGAGTGCAGCAGTCGATGTATTAATCAGTTCAACGGTGAATTAGATTCTATAGCTGCACTAGAATGAAGAAGCACTGATCCATTATATCTCGTGATATTTAAAACTGACATCACATTACTGAGTACAGCAATCATTACACTATTGCAACGGTTGAAAGACGTTGCTCATTGATAATGTCAGTTCCAATGCAGTCCCAGTGTTATAAAGGTATAGTACGTTAATAGATATAGATAGCTCTTACTGACAGCACCTTACTTAGGACGTTCACCAGCAGAGCACTGCAGCCGCTGCATTAATACGTTTAGTGATGACTTAGACCTTGCGGCGCACCTAGAATGGCAAAGGGCAGATCCATTGTCCCTCGAGATACAAGCAATGGACAACACAGTACTGAGAACAGCCGTCACAGCATTATTGTAGCCGTTAGACCACTTTGTACACTCATGATGCAAATTACAATGCAACTCTGGAATGATCAACGTATGTCACTGTCATGGCATGAAATACATAAAATTGAACGGACGGTGCTTAGTACATTAACCAATATATTCCTGTAGCCGTCGGATTAACCGGCTTAATTATGATTGGAGTTCCATAACAAGTCTAGAATGACAGAATACAGATCAACTGACCCACAAGACATGAATAATCGACGACACAGTACTGAGTACAGCCACCATCAAAGTAATGTAGCCGTTGGACTACTTTGTTCAGTCATGTTGTAGATACCAAAGCATTTCTGGAAAATCAATGAATATTACGGGTATGGCTTGAGATACTTCCAGTTGACCGTGCTGTACCTACTACATCCTCCAATATAACACTGTATCCGATCGATTCATCTGTTCAATGATGATATAAGTTCTATAACAATTCCATAATGACAACGCTCAGATCCACTGATACTCGTGATATTAGCAATTGACAACAGAGTGCAGAATTCCAGATGACGAAAATTCCAGAGCAATTATAGTATAATCAATGTATATTACGGTTGTGGCTTGAGATATTTCCAATTGACAGTACGACACTGATTACATCCACCAATGTACTGCTTTAGGCAATAGAATAAACTTTTCAGTGATAATTTATATTTCACGACGATTCCAGAAAGACAAAACGCATGTCCACGAACACTCAAGAAAGGAACATCTGACAACACATTATCGAGCACAGCGATTATCACAGCAGTACAGCCGTTGGACTACTTTGTTCACTCACGTTGTAAATTCCAACGCATTTCTGGAATATCAATGTACATTACGGTCATAGCTTGAGGTACTTCCAATTGACACTGCTGTACCTACTACATCCACATATATCAGACTGTAGCCGTTGGAATTATATGCTCAATGACGTATTAAACCTTGTAACAATTCTAGGACGGCAAAACGCTGAGACAACGACCCTCTAGTTGTATGCAATTGACAGCATATTACCTAGTTCAGTCATCATCATAGTAGTGTAGCCGTTGGACACTTTCGTTCACTGATGATGTCAGTTCTAAGCTATTCTGGAATAATCAATGTATACTACGATTATTGCTAGACATATTTGCAATTGATAGTACTGTACTTAGTGCTCCCACCAGCAGGTCACTGCAGCAGCTACATTAATCTCTTCACTCATGATCTCGATTTTTTTCCTTTTCTATAATAGCAAATGATATATACATTATCCCAAGTGATATTAGCTGTCTACAACAAAGTACGGGGCACAGCCATTATCTCAGTAGTGTTGCAGTGGAAAAGTCTTCTTAGCTGATAACGTCCGTTCGGAGCTATTCTGGAGTAAACAATGTATACTACGGTTACGTCTAGAGGCATTTGCAATTGAAGGAACCATACTTAGCTCATCCACCAGCAAATTCCGTCAGCCGCTGTACTAATCTGTTCAATGATTATACCGATATCATAGCAATTCTGGAGTCACAAATGACAGATCCACAACCCACGAGACGTTAGCAATTGAAAACGCAGTACTGAATAGGGCCATCATCAAAGTAATGTAGCCGTTGCACTGCTTTGCTTACTCATGTTGTAAATTCCAAAGCAGTTCTTGAATGTCAATGTATATTACGGTTATGGCTTCAGATGTATCCAATTATCAGTACGGTACCTATTACATACAGCAATGTTGCGCTTTCTGCAATGGATTAACCCTTCAGGAATGATTTCTATTCGACAACGAACCTAGAGCGCCAAAATAGAGGTCCACGGTCCCACGAGGTACAGACAATTAGCAACACTGTACTGTGCACAGACGTCTTCACAGTAATGTTTACGTTGGAATGCTTTATCCACTGGAGATGTTAGCCACAAAGTAATTCTGGAATAACCAATGTATAACACGGCTACGGCTAGTGATATTTAAAATTCACTGTACGTTATTTAGTAAATCCACAAGCAGAGCACAGCATACGCTGTGCCTTTTTGTTCAATGGTAACTAAGGTTTTATCAATATTCTAGTGTGACAATTGATAGATACATTATCCATCGAGATAATAACTATTGACGTCACATTACTGGGTACAGCGATCACTGCAGTACTGTAGCCGTTGGACCAATTTGCTCACTGATGGTGTAAATTGTATTGTGGTTCTAGAATAATGAATATATAGTACGGTCATGACTAGAGATATTTGCAATTGCGAGCACTATATTTAGTACAACCACCATCAAATCACTGCAGCCACTGCATTAACATATACACTCATGACCACTGTCCTATACCCAATCTAGAATGACAAAATTGTCATCACAGTACAGAGAACAGCAATCATCACAGTAATGTAGTCGTTGGACCGCTTTGTACACTGATCGTGTAAATTCAATAGTAATTCTGGAAAAATAATTGCATATTACGGTTATGGCTTGAGATATTTCCAACAGATATTACGGTACATCGTACATCTTCCAACAGAGCACTGTTGTCGTCGGATATATCTATTCAATGGTGATATAGATACCATAGCAAGTCTAGAATGGCAGAATACATATCCAAAGACACTCGAGATTTTAACGATTGACAGCACAGTACTGAGTATAGTTGTTATCACATTATTGTAGCCGTTGGTCTACCCTGTCCACTGACGACGTATGTTCCAAAGCAATTCTGGAATACCTAATGAAAATAAGGTTATGGCTTGTGATATCTCCAATTGACATAGCGGTACATATTACATCCGCCAATATATAACTGTTACCGTAGGATTAATCTGATCGATGATAATTTAGATTCTATAACAATTCTAGGATGACAACATACAGATCCATTGAGAAACGAGATATTAGCAATTAACAACACAGTACTGAGTTCAGCATTAGTCACAGTAGTTAAGACGTTGGGCCACATTGTTCGCTAATGATTTATATTCTAAAGTAATTATAGTATAACCTATATATAGCGCAGAAGTGGCTCGTGATATTTACAATCGACAATGCGGCAATTAGTACATCCTCCAACAGTGCACTGATGCCGATGCATTAATCTGTTCCCTGATAATGTAAATCCCACTGCAATTCCAGAAGGAGAAATTCTGATCAATTATCCCTCTAGATTACATAAATTGAAAACACAAAGCATAGAAGAGTCGTCATCACAATACCGTACCAGTTGGAAGAACTTGATCATCGGTGATATAAGTTTCACAGCAGTTCCACAGTAATTAATGTATAGTTCGGTTATGGCTAGGGACGTTTACAACTGACAGTACGGTGCTTAGTACATTCACCAAAAAAGCGCTGTAGACGTACAATTAATCTGTCCAATGATGATACAGATACTATGGCAATTCTGGTTTGACAAATTACAGTTATCACTTTGGTTGTTAACAATTGCCAATAAGGTGCTGAGTACAGCCAACATCACAGAACTGTAGCGGTTGGACTATTGTCCTCCCTGACGATGGAAATACCAAAGGAATTCTAGAGATCCCAAGTACGGTGCTGTTATTTCTAGTTATACCTGCAATAGGCAGTACGGAAATTGGCACATCCACTATCAGAGCAGTGTTGGCCTTGTACTAATCTATTCAGTAATAATTTAGGATTCATAGCAATTCTAGAATGATGATACACATATCAACTGTCCCTCGATTTATCAGCAAATTAGAGCACGGTACAGAGTACAGCCACCATCACAGTATTGTAGACGTTGGACAACATTGGTCACAGATGATGTAAGTTCCAAAAGAATCCTGGTGCAATCCATATATATGGCGGTTATGGCCTTATATATTAAAATTAACCGTACTTTTCCTATGACACCACCAATATATCACTGTAGCGGTTGGACTATTCTGATCAATTATGATTGAAATTGTATAACAATTTTAGAATGACAAGATGCAGATCAACTTCCCGTCGAGATATCAATTGGCAACACAGTGCTGATTATAGTCATTTTCACAGTAACGTAAACGATGGACTACTTTGCTCGCTGATGATGAAAATTCCTAAGTAACTCTTGAATAAAATATGTATACTACTGCGATGGCTGGTGAGGTTTAGTATTCACAGTGCGGAAAATTGTACACCTCCCATGAGAGCACTGATGCCGTTGGAAATGTGCGTTCGATGATGATTTAGATATTACAGATATCCTAGAGCGCAAAAGACAGAAGCATTATCCAACGTGGTAACATCAATTGACAGCACTGTACTGAAACCATTGGACGGTTCTGTCCACTGACGTTGTAAATTCCAAAGCAATTTTAGAACAATCAATGCATGGTACGGTGATGGCTTTAGTTCATTCCAAACGTCAGTACGGTACCTTATACGTCCGCAAATACAGCGCTGTAGCCGTTGGGTTAAACTGTTCAATGGAGATTTAAATTCCATAGCAATTCTATAATGACAAAATACGGGATAACTATCCATCCAAGTATCTACAATTACAACACAGTACTGTGTACAACCATCACCACTGTAATGTAGACGTTGGAATGCAATGTTCACTGATGATGTAAATTCCAAACTAATTCTGGAATAACCTATGACTGACATGGTTACGGCTGGTTACGTTATCAATTCACAGTTCGGTAATCAGTATATCTGCCAATACAGCTCTGTAGCATTTGGCTTAAATTGGCCACAGCATATGCATATTCTGAAGCAATTCTCGAACGAGAAATGCAGATCCATTACCCCTCGAGATACATGCCATTGACAACACAGTGCTGAAAGCACCCACCATCACATTAATGTAGCAGTTGGACTACTTTGTTCACTGATGATGTGAATTCAATCGTGGTCATAGAATAACCCGTGTATTGTTCGGTTATGGCAAGTGATATTTACAATTGCAGGTGTCGCATTTAGTACATTGTCCAACTGAGCATTGTTGCCGTTGGGTTAGTCTGTACCAACCATTAGATATATCACAAGCCTTAGCCATACTATACATTTATTATTCAAGAATCACTTCCGAATTAACATCATCAGTGAAAAAAGTGGACATACAGCTACATTATTGTTATGATGTCTGTACTTAGTACCTTGTTGCCAATTTTTGATGTCTCCGGTGTCTGTGGATATGTATTATGTCATCCTGGTATTGGTATAGAATTTGAATCACAATTGAAAATATTAATCCTGCGACTACAGTGCTATATCGGTGGATGTAAACAGGTACTGTACGGACAAATGCAAATATACCAAGCCATATCCGTAATACAAATTTATTGTACCAGTGTTGCACCGGAATTTAAACAATGAGTGGACGAAGTTGTCCAACTACTACAGTACAGTGATGATGGCTGCACTCAGTAGTGTATCGTCAATTATTAATATCTGGAGGAATAGTTGACGTTTTTTTTGTCATGTTGGATTTGTTATAGAATTTATATCAACATTGAACAGCATATCCAATCGGCTACAGCGCTACAATGGTAGATGTAATATGTACCGTACTGTCAGCTGGAGTTGTCTCAAGATATAACCGTAATATCCATAGGTTACCTTAGAATTACTTTGGAATTACATCATCAGCGAACAAAGCAGTTCAACGTCTACATTGCCGTGATGGTGGCTGCTCTCAGTACTGTGGTGTCAACCGTTAATATGCCCAGGGTCAGGGGATCTGTATTATGCCATTCTCTAATTGCTATAGAAATTAAGTCATCACTGAACAGAATGATCCAGCCGCTACTGTGCTATATTGGTGGATGTAATATGTACCGTACGGTCAATTGGAAGCATCCCAAGACAACCGTAATATCAATTGATCATTCTGGTATTGCTTTGGAACTTTCGTCATCAGTGAACAAAGTCATACAACTGCTACAATACAGTGATGATGGCTGCATTTGGTACTGTGTTGTCATCTCTTAATATCTCGAGGTATAACGGATCTGCACTTCTCGTTCTAGAAATGCTGTGGAATATACATCATCAGTGAACAGACTCATACAACTGCAAACGCTTTCCCTTGGTAGACGCACTGAATGCTGTACTGTCAATTGTAAACGTCGCCAGCTATAACAGCACTATACATAGGTTATTCCAGAGTTCCTTTCATATTTACATCAAAAATGGACGAAGTAGTCCAACGGCTACATTACATTGACGGTGGCTGCGCTCAGTACCGTGTTGTCATCTGATAATATAACGGGGGTCAGTGGATCTGTACATTGTCATTCTATAATTGTTATAGAATCTTAATTATCATTGAAAAGGTTTATCCAACGGCCACAGTAATGTATTGGAGGACGTAATGAGTACCGTTCGGGCTATTTTAGGAGTCTAGAGATATAACCGTAGTATACGTAGATTATTCCAAAGTTGCTAAGGATTTTGCGTCACCATTGAACAAAGTAGTCAACGGATAGACGTATGTGATGAAGGCTGTACTCAGTACTGTGTTGTCAATTGCTAATATCTCTATGGATATTGGATCTATCTTGTGTAATTCTAGTGTATCCATAGAACCTAGATCACCATTGACCGGATTAATACAGCGGCTGCAGTGATCTGCTGGCAGATGCCCGATGTACTGTGCTGTCAGTAGGAAATATCTGTAGCCATGACCGTAGTATACATTTATATTTCAAGAATTGCTTTCGAACATGCGTTATCATTGACCAACGTTATTCAACCGTTACAATACCCTGATGATAGTTGTACTAAGTACTGCGATGTCAGTTGATAACATCTGGAGGTATAATGGACCTGCAATTGTCGCTCTAGAAATGCTGTAGGGTGTACAACTTCGCGACCAATGAAATCCAACGGCAAAGGTACACTAGTGGTTGATGTACAAGTTACCGTTATATGAGTTGTAGATGTCACTAGACATAAATGCAATATACATTGGTTAATCGAGGACAACATTGTGTTATCCATCATAGGTGAAAAATGTAGACCATCGGATCCATTACTGTGGTCATAGCTATACTCAGTCCTGTGTTGACAATCGTTAATATTGCGCGGGATATTTTATCTGCCATTTGACATTATAGAATTGTCATAAAACCTAAACACTCATTAGACATATTAATACAGTGGCTGCAGTGCTCTGCTGGTGGATGTACTAAGTATCGTGCTGTCAGTTGGAAGTATCTCTAGCCACTATCGTACTTTGCGATGATTATTCTAGTATTGCTTTGGAATTTACGTTATCAGTGAAAAAGTTATTTAACCGTCACAATACAGCGATGATGGCTGTACTCAATACTGTGTTGACAATTGTTATTATCTCTGATCGATAATGGATCTGCACTTCTCGTTCTGGAGTTGCGGCAGGATATACAACTTCAGCCACCAATTTAATCCAAGGGCAGCAGTGGTATGTTAGTAGATGTACTAATTACCCTACTGCGAAATCTAAACATAACTAGACATAACCATACTGTGCATGCCTTATTCCAGTTTTACTTAGGAATTTAAGCCCTCAATGCACAAGGTAGTCAACGTATACATTTCTGTCATGATGGCTGTACTCAGTACAGTGTTGACAATTGCTTATGTAACGATGGTCTGTGAATCTGTATTTTGTCAATCTAGGACTGTTATAGAATTTAAATCGTAATTCAGCACATTAATCCGACGGCAACGTTGATCTAACGGTAAATGTACGTAGTGCCGTACTGTGTATTGTAAATATATCTAGCCATAACCGTAGTATACATTGATTAATCTAGAAGCATGTTGGAACTGCCATTGTCCGTGCAAATGGTCATTCAACCACTACAATACTGTAATGACGGATGTAGGCGGTACTGTGTCGTCAGTTTAAGTATCTCGAGGGACAGAGGGTCTGTATTTTGTCATTCCAGAATTGTTATAGGATCTTAATCACCATTGAACAGGTTAATCCATCTGCAACACATGTAAATACCTCTTGCCATAACCGTACTATACTCTGATCATACTAGAATTGTCTTGGGACTCATATTGTCATTGAACAACGTTATTCAACTGTTACCACATTGGGACGATGGCTATAATCAGTACTGCGTCGTCAAGTGGTAATTCCTCGAGGGACAATGGATCAGCTCTCCCCCTTCTAAAACTGCTCTCGAATATATGACTTCAGTGACCAACTTAATCCAATGGCAACCGTGCTCTGTTCGTGGATCTACTAATTACCGAAATGTGAATACTAAATGTAACTAGCGATAACCGTAGTATACATATTTTATTCGAGACTTGCTTAGGAACATACGTCACCAGTGAAAAAATTTGTCCAACCTATACATTACCATTATGACGGCTGTAATCTGTAGTGTGTTGTCAATTCTTAATATCTCGAGGTTCAGTGGAAAAGTATTATGTCATTCTAGAATTATTATAGGACTTTCATCTTAATTGAACAGATTAATCCAACCGCTACATTGATAAATCTGTGAATGTAATATGCACCGCACTGTCAACCTTGTATATCTCAGAATATTACCGTAATATACGCTGACCATTCCTGAGTTGCATTGGAGTTTACATCATCATTGAACACTACAGTCCAACGGCTACACTAATGTGGTGACGGCTGTCTTCACTAATTTGTTGTCAATTGTTACCGTCAAGAGTGTAATTTATCTACCTTTTTTTCATTCTAGAATAGCTACAAAATATACATCAACTTTAAACAGATTAACACAGCGGCTACAGTGCTCTGCTGCTGCTTGTAGTATATGCTGTACGGTCAACTGTAGATATCACTATTCGCGACCGCACTATACATTGGCTGTTCTAGAATCACTTTCCAATTTACTTCATCAGTGAACAAGGAAGACCAACGTCTACATTAATGTGATGATGGCTGTAATCAGTACAGTTTTGTCAATTGTTAATGTCTCGTAGGACAGTGGATCTGCATTTCGTCATTCTAGAATAGCTATGAAATCCATATCAACATCGGACCGATTAATACAGCGGCAACCGTGCTCTGCTGGTGGAGGAACTATGTACTTTACTGTCATTTGGAATTATCTAATGCCATGAGTCTTCCATAGTCTACATTACAGTGACAATGGCTGTTCACAGTACTGTGTTGTCTATTGTTAATACCTCGAGGGATAATGGATCTGCATTTATCGTTCTAGAATTGCTGTCGGATACACAACTTCAGTGACCAACTTAAAACAAGGGCAACAGTGCTCTGCTCGTAGACGTACTAATTACCGAACTGTGCATTCTAAACATCGCTGGACATAACCTTAGTGTACATATTTGATTGCAGATTTCCTTATGAATTTACATCAGCATTGTACAAGGTAATCAAACGGCAACACAACTGTGGTGATGGCTGCACTCAGTACTATGTCATCATTTGTCAATGTCTCGGGGCCCTGAATCTGTATTTTGTCATACTGGGATTGCTATAGGGTATAAATCACCAATCAAATTTTTACCCGACGGCTACAGTGCTATATTGTTCGCTGTAATACGTACCCTGCCGTCAATTGGAAATGTCTTAAGCCATAACCGTAATATCCACTGACTATTGCAGAATTGCTTTGGAGCTTACATCATAAGTGGACAAGGAAGTCCAAGAGATGCACTACTGTGATGATCGCTGTACTCAGTACTGTGTTGTCAATTATAAGTACCTTGAGAGATAATGCATCATTCTTTGTCATTCTGGAATAGCAATAATATCTACTTCATCGTAGGGCAATTGGAAATATCTCAAGCCACTACCTCAGTATACATTCATTCTTCCACAATTACTTTGGAATGTACATCATCAGCTGGTAAATTATTCCAGTGTATAAGTTACTGTGATGATTGCTGGACTCAGTGCTGTATTGTTAGTTGTTAATTTCTCGAGATATAATGGACCTCCACTTTTTATTCTATAATGCCTGTTGTATGTAAATCTACAGCGACCAACTTGATCCAATTGCAACGATGCCGTGTCTGTAGACATACTGATTACCGTCATGAAAGATGTAAATGTCACTGGACAAAATCGCAGAGTACACAGGCTATTACAAAACTACTCCATAATTAACATCATCATTAAAATAAGTAGTCCATCGCCTACATTACTGTGTTGATGGCTGTACTCAGCACTAGGTTGTTAATTGTTAATCCCTCGAGGGGCAATGGATCTGCCTTTCGTCATTCTAGATCAGCTATAAAATCTATATCATCATTGAGCAGGTTAATACGGCTGCTGTAGTGCTTTGCTTTTGGACGTACTAAGAACCGCACTGTCACGTGTAGGTGTTTCTGGCCATAATCGTACTGCGAGCTGCCTATCATGGATTTGCTGTGGAATTCACGTTATCAGCGGTCAACCTTACAAAACCATTACATACTGTGATGATGACTTTAATCAATAATGCGTTTTCAATTGATAATATTTCGAGGGTCAGTAGATCTGTATTTTGTCATTCCAGGACCGTCGTAAAACATAAATCATAATTGAACTGATTGATACCACCGCTACATTGATTTATTGGTGGATGTAATACGTACAGTGCTGTCAGTTGGAAATAACTCACGCCGTAACCGTAATATGCACTGATTATTCCAGAATTGCTTTGGAACTTAAGCCATCAGTGAACAAAGAAGTCCAACAGATGCACTACCGGGATGATGGCTCTACTTAGTACTTCGCTGTAGATAGTTAATTCCTTATGTGATAATGGAATAGAATATCAATGAAATGCAAATACCCGTCGATAAGGTTAATCCAACGCCGTCAGTGTCCTCTTGGAGTATGTACTAATCGCCGCACATTGAATTCATAGCGTCACTTGCCAAACCGCAGTATACACATTTTATTCCAGAACTACATAGGAATCTTCATCCTTATTGTACAAAGTAGACCGACGTTTACATTACACTGTTGATTGCTGTAATCGGAACGGTGTTGCCAATTCTTAATATCTCGAGGGCCACTCTATCTCCATTTTGTCATTCTATAATTGATATAGACTTTAAATCATCATTGAACAGGTTTTTCGGCCGCTACACCTATGTAGTTGTGGATGAAGTTATTACCGTACCGTCAATTGTAATATCTCAAGGCATAGCCGTATCATACATTGATTACTTCAGAATTGCTTTGGAATTTGCATTATCAGTGAACAAAGTTGTTCAACGTCTGCAATACTGTCATGATAGTTGTAATCAGTACGGTATTGTCAATTGTTAATACCTCGAGGGACAGTGGATCTCTATTGTGCATTCTAGAATTGACACAGAATATAAATGTCATTGAACGGGATAATCCAACAGCTGCAAAGTTATATAGGTGGATGTAATATGTACCGTACTATTAATCGGAAATTTCTAAAGTCATAAACGTTCTATAATGTGATTACTCTAGAATTGCATTGGATTTTACATTATAAGTGAGCAAAACTATCCAACGGCTAAGATCCTGTGAAGATGGATGTACTCGGTACTGTGTTTTCAATTATTAATTCCTCGAGGGATAATGGACGTCCATTCCTAACCCAACAATTGCGGTAGAATACATACCAGCAGTGAACGTTTAAAACCAACGGCCGCAGTGCACCCTTGGTAGATGTAGTAATTTCCGCACAGTGAATTGTAAATATTACTTTCCATATCCGCACTATACGTATGTCATTCAAGGGTGACATTAAAACTTACGTCATCAGTGAACAAAGTGGTCCAATACTTACATTATGGTGACGATGGCTGCGCTCAGCACTGGGTTGTCAACTGCTGATGTCTCCAGAGATAGCGGACCTGTATTTTTGCCATTCTAGAACTGTTATAGAGCATAAATCATCACTGAAGGGCTTAATCCTGCGGCTACAGTGCTATACTGTTGAATGTAATAAGTACCGTACTGTCAATTGGATACAACTCAAGCCATAACCGTAATATACTTTGATTATTACGGAATTGCTTTTGATTTGACATCAGCAGTGAACAAGGTGCACCAACGGCCACATTACTGTGATGATGGCTGTACTAAGTACAGTGTCGCCATTTGTTGATATCTGGAGAAGTAGTGGGACTGTATTCTGTCTTTCTAGAACTGTTACAGAACCTATGGCGTCACTGAACAGTCTAATCGTACGGCTGAAGAGCTATATTGTTTGATGAAATGGCTACCGTAACTCCAATTTGAAACATCTCAAGTCATGGTCGCACTATATATTGATTATTCTAGAACTGCCTTGCAACTAACATTATCTGTGAATAACGTTATTCAACCGTTACAATACTGCGATGATGGCTGTAATCGTTAATGCTTTGTCAATTTCGAATGTCGCGAGGTTTGACGTATCTCCCTTTGTCATTATAGAACAGCTATAAGATATAAATCATCATTGAACAGACTAATCCAACGTCTACAGCGTTGCATAGGAGGATGTAATTGGTAACGCACTGACAACTTTAGACGTCTCTAGCCACAACCGTAATATACATTCATTATTTTAGAACTGCTATGGAATTTACTTCTTCTGTGAGCAGAGTATTCCAGCGTCTACATTACTGTGATGATGGCTGTACTCGGTACAGTGATATAAATTATTGATTTTGGAGAGGTTGTGAAACAGTATTTCGTCATTCTAGAAATGTCATAGAGTTTAAATCATCAATGAAGAGCTTAATCCAACGACTACTGTGCTATATTGTTGGATGTAGTAATTACCGTGCTGTCAATTTTAAATATCTCTAGCCTTATCCGTTATATACCTTGATTGTTCCAGAATTGCTTTGGAATTTACGTCATCAGTGAACAAAGTAGTCCAACGTCTACATTACAGTGTTGATGGCTGTATTAGGTACAGTATTGTTAGTTGTTAATGAATAGAATGTCAATGAATCTGCCTTTGTCTTTCTAGAACAGCTATTAGACCAAAGTCACCATTGAACTTATTAATACAGCGGCTGCTGTGCTTTGCTGGTAGATGTATGAATTACCGTAACGTCAATTGTAAATATCTCTAGCCATAGCCGCAGTATGCTCTGATAATTCGAGAACTGCCATTCTAGAATTGCTAAAAAATATAAATCATCATTAAACAGATTAAAACGTCTGCTACACTTATCTACTGGTGGATGAACTATGTGCCGTACTCTCTAACGCACGTGTCGCTAGCCACATCCGTTCTATACATAGTTTATTCTAGAATTGCTATGCAATTTACGTCATGAGTGAGCAAAGTAATCCAACGGCTAAGGCTTTGTGATGATGGCTGCGTCTGTATTGTTTTGTCTGTTCTTTGTATATCGAAGTATAGTGGATCTGCGCTTCGAAATTCTTGACAAGCAACGGAATTTAAATCTTCGGTGGACAATGAAATCCAGCTGCTACTGTACAGTGACGATGGCTGTACTGAGTACTGGGCTATCAGTTGTTAATATATCGGTGGTTAACGGATCTATTCTTTGTCACTCCTGATTTTCCATATAATTTATGTTATCAGTGTACAAAGTAATCCAATGGCCGCAGTAAGGTGATAATAGCTGTACTCAGTATAGTGCTGCCAATTGTTAATCTGTCGTGGGGTAACGGAATTCTTCTTTGTCATTCCAGAATTACTATGGAATCTATGGTATCAGTGTACAAAGTAATCCAACGGCTGCCGTAAGGTGATGATGGCTGCACACAATACTGTGTGTTCAGTATTTAATATCTCGGGGGATAGTGGATATGTATTTTGTAATGCTGGAGTTGCTCGATAACAACAATGAACAGATCCGTTCGTCGGAAACTGTGCTCTGCTGGTGGAAGTTCTTAGCACCGTAATGTCAACTGAAATTACACCTAGCCATGACAGTACCCTATACTGACTTCTGCGGAATTTCCTTCGAATAAGCATCACCAGTGATCATTGTAGTCCAACGACTACAGCACTGTGATGATGCCTGTTCTCAGTACCTTGTTTTCAGTTGTTAATATCTCGAGAGATAGTAGATATGTGTCTTGTCATTCTAGAATGGACATAGAAATCTAATCGTCATTGAGATGATTAAGCCAACGGCTACATTGCTTTGTTGGTGGCTATTCGAAGCACAGTACCGTCAATTATTCATATCCCTATCCATAACCGTACTATATACACTGGTTGTTCTAGAATTGCTATGGAACTTATATAAATGATGGGCAAATTAATGCAACGGCTTCGGTATCCATATGTTGGCTGTACTCAGTACTGTATTGTCAATAGCTTATGCCTCGCCGGATATAGTATATGTAGTTTGTAATTCTTGAATTGCTATGGAAACTAATGAACTTTGAACAGACTAATCCAACGGATACAGTGCTCCGCTTGTGGAGTGATAAGCACCCTACAGTCAGTTGCAAATGTCCTAACGATGGCATTACTAAACACTGATTATTCCAGAATTGCATAGGGATTATATCGTCGATGAGCAAACTAATCCGACGGCTACAGTACTGTGATTATGCCTGTATGCTGTACTGAGTTAACCATTGCTAAATATTCACATGTCAATAGATAACCTCGCCGTCACTCTAGATTTGCTGTAATATTTAAATCGTCGTTGAACAGATTAATCAATCGGCTTCTCTGCTTTGCAGGTCGATGCACTAAGTACCGCATTATCAATTGTAGACGTCTCTAGCCATGACCGTCGTACGCAGTTATGATTCTAGAATTGCCTTGGAACTTATTTTATCAGTGGCAATGCTCTCCAACTGCAACAACACTGTAATGTTGGCTGTACCCATTATCGTGTTGTCAATTGTTATTATCTCCAGGGACCGTGGACCTGCGTTTCTCATCTTAGAATTGCTGTAGGGTATGTGTCATCGGTGAAAAGTTTTTTCCGGCCTCTGCTGTACATTGGTGTTAGTCGTGCTCAATATTTTGTTGTCACTGGTTAGTTTCTCGAGTGACAACGGATCTGCATTCTCTCATTCCAGAATTCTAATGGAAGCTAAATCATTATTGAGCATATTAATCCAACGGCTGCTTTACACTGATGGCGGATGTAAAACGCACCGTACTATCAATTGTAAGTGTCACTAGCCGTAATACTTCTATACGTAGGTTATTCTAGGACGTCTTTGAAATTTACGTCACCAGTGCGAAAAGCAAACCAACTGCAACGGTACTGCGATGATGGCTGTATTCAGTAACATATCGCAAAATCGTTTTTTATCGAGGGGCAGTATACGTGCCTTTCGTCATTCTAGGAATGCTACAGAACTTAAATCGTCTTCGAACATATTAATATACGTGCAGCAGTGCTCTGATGGTGGATGTACTGAGTACCGTACCGTCTACTGCAAGTATCACCAGCCATAACCATACTACACATATATTATTCTAGAATTACCTCAGAAATTGAATTATCAGTGAGAAAAGTATTCCAACTGCTACATTATTGTGATGATGGCAGTGCTCAGTAGCGTGTTGTCAATTATTATTGTCGCGAGGACTTATGCAACTGTAATTTGTCATTCCAATATAGTTATAGGACCTAAACCATCACTGAACAGATTAACTCAACGGCTACATTGTCCTGTATGTGGATGCACCACGCACAGTAATATCAATTTTAAATGCCCCTAGCCATAACCTTATTGTACACTGCTCATTCTATAGTACCGTGCTATTCATATCATCGATGGGCGAAGTAATCCAACGGCTACATTACCATGGTGGTGGCCGCAGTAGGTATTTCGTTGTCATTTGTTAATATCTCGATGGGTAATGGATGTCTTTTGTCTTCCTAAGATTGCTATATTATCTAAATCATCATTCAACAGATTAATGCAGCGGCTACGCTGCTCTGCTCGTGGATGTACAAAGTTCCGTACTGTCAATTTTAAATACATCTAGGCACAACCGCAGCACGGAGTGATTATTCTAGAGTAGCCTTTGAACTAACATTGTCAGTGTACAAAGACATTCAATGCGTACAATACAGTGATGATGACATTACTCTGTACTGCGTTGTCAATTGTTAATGTCTCGACGGATAATAGATCTTCATTTCTCATTCTAGAGTTGCCGTAGTGTATACATCACGAGTGAAGAGGTTTACCCAACCGCAAAAGTGCTCCGATGGTGCCGTAATATGTACCTTACTGTCAACTGCAGGTGTTACTAGCCGTAACCCCACCTTGTATCGATCATTCCGCAATTGTTTTGGAATTTAAACCATCGATGGACAAACTAATCCAGCGGCTACAGTACCGTCATGATGACTTTACTCAGTACTGTTTTGTCGGTTATCAATGTGTCGAGCGATAGCCGTTCTGGCGATTGGTATTCTAGAATTGCTATTTGATTTAAGTCGCCATTGAACGGATTAATCCCACGGCTACTGTGCTCTGATGGTGAATGTACCAAGTACATTACTGCCAATTGTATTTATCTCCAGCCACGTCAGATCTATACATAGATCTAGATATTATTCCAGAGTTCCTGTCGAATTCAATTTAGAAGGAAACAAATTAATCCAACGGTAACTGTACTGTAATGATGGCTGTACACAGGTCTGTGTTGTTTATCGTCAATATCCCCAGCGAAATTAGAACTGTATATTGTCATTCTAAAATTGCTATAGAATTTAGATCATCCGTGAACAGATAATTTCAGCGGCTACAGTGCTCTACTGGCAGATGTACTCAGAAGCGTACTGTCACTTATAAATGTATCTAGACATAATTGATCAATATATCCATTACTCTAGATTGCTGTCGAGATTAGATCATCTGTGAGCAAATTAATCCATCAGCTAAAGTGCTGTGTTGGTGGATATACTAAGTATCGTATAGTCAATCGTAGACGTCTCTAGCCGTAACTGCCCTATCCATTGATTATTCTGGAAGTACCGAGGAATATAAATCATCCTGTGAACAAACTCAGCCAACGGCAACAGGAACCATTTGATGGCTACACCCAGTACTGCGTCGACGTATTTGTCAATCTCAATAGCGACAATTGCAGTAAAAATTTAACAATCGACAATTGCCAAAGAATTTGATGATCAGCTTCAATGGCTAAGGGATTGTGTAGGTGGTTGTGCACAGCACTGTATTGTCAGTTGCTAATATCTCCGGCAATGAGCCTTCTATACCTTCATTTTTTTAGAACTGCAATGGAACGTAAATCATCAGAGAACAAATTAATCCAACGAATACTGCGCATTGTCGGTGGGTGTTCCAAGTACCGTACTGACAACAGTATATACCTCTTGCGTTAGCTAATGATTCCAATCATCATTCAAGGATCGCTGTGGAATATGAGTCATTAATGAACGGTTTAGTCCAAAGGTTACAGCGCAGTATTGTTGGCTGTGCTCTGTACTGCGTTGTCAGTTCTTAATATTACGTGCAATAACGTATCTTCCTTCTATCACAATGGAATTGCCGTAGAATGCAAGTCATCATTGAACTGATTATTCCAACACAGACAGTACTCTGCTGGTGGACGTACTGAGCACCTTAATGACAATTGTAAGTTTCTCGCGCAATAAGTGGTGCATACATTGGTTATTCCAGAATTGCTTTGGCATTTAAATCTTCAGTGAAGGGGTTAATTTAGCTACAGCAGTGTCCTGTTCATGGATATACCCAGAAAATTATTGTCACATGTCACTTTCTGCAGCGACACTTGCTGCATTCATTGATCACTCAATTGTTCCAGATGAAAGTAGATGAACAGCAAACAGATTATTTTCAGTGGCAATGGTGTTGCTGCTAATGTTGATAACATGTCGGGCGATAATGGATCTGTCTCTTGACATTCTAGAAATGCTATGGGGTTTAGGTCATCAGCGAGTAGATTAATACAGCGGCTACAGGACTGTGACAATGGCTGTACACAGTACCTTGAGGTCAGTTGTCATCTTAGCGTGCGACAATGGATGCTTCTATTGTCATACTGGGATTGCTACGGAATTAAAGTCATTAGCCAATATATTCATCCACTGGCCATATCATTGTGTGGACGGCTACACTCTGTACTCTATCGTAGTTTATCAGTGTATGTATCTACAGTTTTTCCAGCCATTGGACATTACGGAATTGCTGTGGAACATAGATAGTCAGCGATTAGATTAATGCAATGTATATAGAAATGCATAGACTGTTACACCAAGTACTGCAAAATCAGTTGTTGATGTCTGAAGCGATTATTGATCTATCCATTAATGATCCTAGATTTGCTCTAAAATTGATACCGTCAGTGAATATGCAAATCAGACGGCTGTAGTACTATGTGGATGAATGTAGGCAGTACAGTATGGTAAAGTACTATTATTTCCAGCCGCAATTTAGCCATTTTCTTATCGTTCATCATTGCCATGTAGTACTGCTGACCAGTGGGTAGACTAGCCCAGTGTCTATAGAAGAGTATAGTTGGTTACCCTTACTTATGGATTGTAAATTGTTAATATCATGAGCGGCACTTGATACGTCTTTTGTCATTCTGGGACTGCGAAACAATATGGATCATCAGTGAACAGATTCTTCCAACGGCTACATTTCTGCCTTGATGGCTATACTCAGTACCCTGTTGTCGATTGAATATCTCCCTGGCAATAATTGGTATATGTCAAATCTAGAATCTCTGTAGAAATTAGCCGATATGTGAATGGATTTATCCAATGGACATAGCACGATGTGAATGACTATACTCAGTACTGCGTTATTAATTTGCCATATACGAAGCGATAATTGATCTATGGATTTTTCATTACATAATTACTGTTCAGACTAACACATCGGCAAATAGATTAGTCCGCTGGCTATATTGCTGTGTAGATGGCTACACTCAGTAGTCCGTTGCATTTATCAATAGCTCCAGCGACAAATTGTAAATGCGCTGGTAATTCACCAATTGCTTTGGAAATAAGGCAATCAGCATAATTATTGCATCAATGACTGTTGTTGTGCATTGCCAGCCATGCTCAGTAAATTGTTGTCGATTGTTCGTATCACTGGCGATAATAGATGTATCCATTGATCGCTGCTGAATTGCTATAGAATATGAGTGGGCCGTCTGTAGGTTATTCCAATTTTTATTGAACTGCGTATAGGCCTATGCTCATTACATTATAGTTAGCGTTTAATATCTCTTGAAATAACTTATCTATCCATTGCTCACTTTGCAGTTGCTATGGAATTTACATGGTGAGTGAATAGGTTAACACAGAGGAATGGTATTGCGTAGATGTGCGTAGGGCTCTGTAGAAGGCTATTCAGGTTACTCTATTGTCATTTCTTAATATCTGTGGCGACAATAGATAAACATATTGATCATTCAAGAATTGCTACAGAAAGTGGATGTCCAGTTTGTAGATAAATATAATTACCATAGATCTTTGTAGAGGTATATCCTAAGGTCTGTATTGCCGGTTGTTAATACATCTAGCGGTAAATGACCTATCCATTGACCACTCTATGATTTCTATAGAGTTTGCGGCAGATACTTTATATCAATGGCTATAGTACTATGAGGCTGGAGCCCCACAGTACTCTTTCTTCAATTGTTAATTTCTTTAGCTATAATGCACCTATCATTGATAATTCAAGAATTGCTACAGGAAAAAGGTGAACAGTATATAGATTTACTCATTGGCTCTAGTAATGCATAGGTTGCAGTACTCGGCACGGTATTGTCAAACGTTAATATCTCTAGAGATAATCGATCTATTCATTGACCCTTCTATTATTGTTATAGAATTTGCGTGACCAATGAATAGATTAATCCATTGGCTATAATAAAAGACAGGCGGCTATACTGAGCACTGCGTAGTCAATCGTAAATATCTCTGGCGATAATTGATGCACCCATTGATCATTCTGGAAATGCCACAGAATTCTTGTGGTCAGTCAGTAGCTTATACGAATGGGTACAATTCTACGTTCGTGGCTATACTCAGCGATGAATTTGAAATTGGTAGAGTCGCTAACGATAATAAATCTGACCATACATCGCAATAGAATAGCATTAGGACATCTACGATTATCGAAAATGCTAATTCAATGGCTATGATGCTGTAAATTTGACCATAATAAGCAATGTATGCTAAATCGTTAATATCTCTAGCGGTAACTGATCTATCTATGGATCATCCTTTAATGGCTACGTAATTTACACTATCAGCGAGTACTACGTGCATTGGCTGCAGGACTATACTGTTGGCTATACTGAGTTCTGTACTTTCAACCCTTAGCACCTCAAGCGGTAGTATATGTATCCAGTGGTCATTTCGAGATTGCTATATGGAAATTGGATGACCTTTAAGTAGTTTTGCCAAATGTCTTTGTTAATGCGTTAATGGATGTATTCAGTACTTTGTACCTAATTGTTAATATCTCAATTGACAGTTCACCTGTCCTCTGATCTATCTAGCATTCCTATAGAAATTACATGATCAGCGAACTGATTAATGCAAGTGATACAGTAATGTGTAGACGGCTATAGTCTGTAGCGTATTATTGACTGCTATTTCCTCTAGACATAATTGCTCAACCCATTTATCGTCATAGCATTGCTATGGCATTAAAGTGATCCGTGAATAGATTCATGCAATTGTCATAGTACTCCGTAGAAGTCTATACTCAGTACTGCATTCTTCACTGTTACCTTCTCTAGAAATAAATGAACCACACATTAGTCAAACTATAATACCTACAGAACCTACATGAATAGCGAATTGATAAGCGCAATGGTTATATTATTGCCTGGGTGCCTATACTCTGTACTGCTGCGTTAGTTGCTTATATCTCCAGCGATAATTGAAATATCCGTCGGTCATTCCAGAAATGCTACAAAATATAAGTGTCAATGAATAGATCAATGATGTTGCTACGGGCAGCGTCGATTGTTGTACCCAGTACCTTATTCTTAATTACTATTATCTCCAGCGACGATTGATCTACCCGTTGATATTGCAAGGATTCCAGTGGAACATACGTGATCAGTGAACAGATTAATCCAATGGGTATAGCAGAGTGTAGATGGCTATATCCTGTAGAATACTGTCGAATCTTAATGTCTACAGAAATAACTGATCCATCTATTGATAATTGTTGAATTGCTGTTGGATCCACATGATAACTGAAAAAATTTGTACAATGGCTGTGATACTGCGTATATGGCTGCACTGAGTACTGCACTATCTATTGTTAATGTTTTAAGCGAAGGTTGATATATCCTTCGGTCAATGAAGGATTGCTTTGGAACTGATGGTGTCGGTGAATATATCAGTGCAATGCATATGAAACTGCGTAGGTGGCTATAATATGTATTGTTAATTGATAATGTCTCTGGAGATGAATGATCCATCCATTGATAATTCCTGAAATACTGTGAGATATTATTGATAACTGAAATGATTATTCCGATGGCTACGGTATTTCGCTGATGGCAGTACTCTGTGCTCAATTGTTAATTCTATATCCCGATCTATCGATTTATAATTCTGGAAATGCTATCGAGGTAAAATGATCAGAGAGTAGATTGTTCCAAAGGCTGTAGTGCAGCGTAGGTGTACATACACAGCTCGACATTGTTGATTGCCAACATCACTAACGATATTTGAAGTAACCATTTATCATTATGGAATTGCTACGACATTTTGATGGTGAGTGGATGAACTAATCCATTGCCTATAGTACTGTGTCCATGGCTTTAGTGAGTACTGTAATTTCAATTGCTGTTGTATCAAGCGACAATTCATCTATCAATTGATCAATGAAGAATTGCAACAGAATTTACAGTATCTGTGAATAGATTAATGCTATGGAAATTGTACTGTGTAGACGGCTATAGCCTCTACTGCCTTCTTATCTGTTAATGTCTCTAGAGATAATTGATCCATCTATTGATAATTCCTGAACTGCTGCGCAATTTATATATTAACTGAATAGATTTATTCAATAGCGTTATTAATGCGTACGTGGCTGTATTTCCGCTAAGGTAGCAGCACTCAGTCCTGTATTCTCAACTTTGAATATCAGTAACGACAACTGATATAGTCATTGATTACCCTTGAATTGCAATGAAAGGTAAATGGTCAGTGAATATATTGATATAATGGCTGGAGTACGGCGTAGGCGGCTATACTCTGTACTATTTTGTTGAACGTTGTCATCTCTAGCAATAATGGATCAATCCACTAATCATTCTAGAATTGCTATGGAATAAAAGTTATGAGTGTGTACATTAACCCAATGGCTATAGTGATGCGTATATACATATCCTCAGTAATGGATTGTTCAATGAATATAACTCTAACGGTAATTCACCTATCCAATAATCCATTCCTGTCTGATATACAATATAGTCGATCAGCGTATACATTAAACCAATGGCTACAGTACTGTGTAGATGACCCTACCCTGTACTGTTGTGTTAACTCTAATTTCACCAGCGACAGTTGATCTATCCATTGGTCTTTCGAGAACTGCTACAGAATGTATGTGATCAGTGAACAAACTATTCCAATGGCTGTAGTACTCTGCTGAGGGTTACACTTTGTCATCTATTGTCAATTGTCAGCATGTCGAAGGATGATTGATATGCACACTGATAGTTCTAGAATTGCTGTGGAATAAGAATCATAACTGCATAGAATGGCGTAACGTCTTTAGTTTTTTTTGTAGTCGGCTTTACTGACGATCTTTTTGAAATTGCTATTGTACCTTGTGATCAGTGAATAGGTTAACCGAATGACAGTGATGCTATTCATTTGTCTTTATCACTTATGTATACTCTGCTGCGCTCTGCAGCCCTTTGGTGCTTACTGCAACGGTGGGTCATGTTAGGAAAGTAATTTGTGCTATGCTCTGCAACCAGTGGTATTCTGCTATTTAATCTGCTGTGCTATGCTCTCCTGTACTCAACTGCCCTCTGCTGTGCTCAACTATGGATGGACATGGTCAGGATAGCTTTGGTCTGTAGTCTGTGCCTTTCGCTTGTGTTCTGTGGTATTTGGAGCGTTGCAGTTCTCTCCCGCTCTCTGGTTCGTTTCGCTGCCTTCTGCTGATCCCAACTGCAGCTGGGTCAGGGAAAGTAATGTACGTGAGGTTAGGTTATGTCAGGCTTGGGTTGGCTAAGTTAGGTTAGGCTCCGTATCTGCATTTTTCGCTGCTATTCAATGTATTCTGCGCATTACTCAAGCATACTACCCTTCGCAATGCTCTGCCTTGCACTGCTGCAGCTAGGCTTTATTGCGTCAGGGTAGGAAGAATTTAGATATGTTATGTTCAATTTATATTCGCAGAGACCACAGAAAGTAGTGGATCTGTAAGTTCGAAGTAAAGGTAATTTCGTGGAATCAAGACATTTAATGCCGTGGAATGATATATCTCGGTATTATTAAGAGTATAAGCTGACATGGACTACTGTTGAAATGTTCGTGAATGTGAAGCAGATAACTGAGATGAGGCTTGTGTAATATAGTATGTATATTTGTATGAAAAATTGAGGAATATGTAATTTCATTATTTAAGTAAGAACATGAGGGCGTGGTTGTATTTTAAATCTGTAAGAACAATGTATTTTCCAGTTTTCCTTAATTACAGCAAAATCTTCCTGTGATATCCAAATTAATTCGGATGTGATAGTTTGGATTCAACCTAATTCTATATATCGGTAAAACTCTACTTACAAGAGGCTTTATTTAGTGCTTTAGTATACAATGGCGTACTTCTCCTCCCTTTCAGTCTGTTTTCTAAAATTTGTAAATATTGAATTTCTCCAAAATTCAACATACATGTCCGTTTAACCTGGCTCCGTATTCGATTGATTTCACAACATATTCTACAACTATTAGATTATACAGCAAAATTTAAACAGCAAACCGTCTTTCAGTATATGCACAAATAAGGAATAAAGACGAAATATCTTTACAGCAATGAATTTCATAAACAGCAACAAATCTGACATAAATGATCGCCCACGATCGCGTGTATCCAAATTCTGGCACGAAATGTTTGGAAACGAAATAAGCTCGAGGAGCAAACCTCTGACATACGAATTGCGCCAGGTAATAGGATCGAATGCAATTCCAGTGTGAAGAAACGCTCGCGGTGCTGGAGTTCGTGCAATGAAACTTTGGCCGTAGTATTCGAGGCGGTGTGGACGAAATAAAAATGGTACACGGTGGCACGGTGTGGAGGACGATAAACAAATGCTTATGAAGTACTAGCGACACCCGTTACGTAGTATGGGCCTAGCGTGTGCAACTATTGCGCTCATTTTTTCCATTCCCCTGTTTATGTATGCGTGTGTGTGACATTCTTCGTCTTCCTGCAACGCCGTCCAATTTCTTTTAGTCCTCCCTTCCTCTCCATCCATTTTCCCTTTGCAGCCGGATGACCATGGCATGTGCACGTGACGGAGCTTCACCACAATGAATCACGAGGGTCGATTTGAACATGCATACCAGAGAAAGTATCGAATGTTCCTTTCGCCTTCCTTCGCAGGGATTTAATAATACGTAGGCGTTAGTACGAATTTGGTAACCAAGCGCCTGTAAGTGCTACTGGTAAGTATGAAAATGTGAAATACTATCTTTGTCGACATATTGAGTAGTCATGTATGTAGGAATTTTGTTAATATTCTATTGGAAAGAATATCCGATGTAATACTGGAATTAGTATAGTACAAATTGCTCCGATTAGATTATGCATTTTAAGACAGGAAGCATGATGGGCTTATTATAGTGGGCTTAGCTCATACATATGAATATAGAATTCATAATGATATTTTGGCGACAGGAGGAATGAAATGAGAAATTATGTGAAAACGGTAATATTGCTTATTATGCCTCTAAAATGCATTATTGCGCGCTTCCTACGAAATATAAGTTAACGCAACCTCACTTTAATAATGTGTTATTACGTACAACATTTCCTAAGACTTTTGTTGAACCGGGGTAAACGCTGAGTTACTGACCACCGAAGTTAGTGCACTCTACCGGTTTTGAAACAAAATTTATTTCATGCCGCGTGGTTTTAGATGAAATAATTATCCATGGTTAGCAGTAATTAAATATAACATTCCCTGTGATTCATGTTTTTCATAACATTAGTCAATAGACAGCTATTCTGTGAAGGTAACTCTAGCGTCTACTTCTGAATGTAGATAGTTATTTTCCGTAGAAAGGCGGGAAACAAATTCTAAGTAACAAATTTACACTCGCTTCAAATAAAATAAATTATGCATGCCGAAAATAAAATAGTTAGTCGATTTAATGCTGTTATGGCTGATTAATCATCTTTTAACAATGTTCTGGTTTCGACATATATGTGTCTTAAGCTTGCGTTAAAAACTGTAATCACTCTGATTACTAGTGGCATAGAAACAAAAGGTCTAGCTCCGAAATTATGAATTACTCTGCTAAAAATTGAAGTCAAATTGATTCCAAATTGACGCAGCGAAACTTTCCTAATGCCCGTGAACTGAGAATTCGCTTCAAACTTAAATAGAGTCATATTTTCCTAAAAGCATAGGTCAATCGTTTACACAATCATACCCTATAAGTGAAGCACACTTTTCATGGCTGATAACAATGCGATTCACGTGTTAGTACAGATTGCGTGTAAAACATTCGAGCCAGTATTCCATCGAATCAATAACGTGTTCGAAATCCAATTCTTCTCAGAATTCGTTTAGAACGTGCCATCAAACGCGCAGAAATATACTCAAAGAAACGATTTCAAGGTGTAGCAAAATTAGTTGCCCTATACGTAACTATTTTAAAAGAAATAATACCTTTAAAGCTTAAAAAGTGCAATAGATGGCGAATTAGGTATATTTCTTACAATAATCATAACATTAGTGAGTATCAATATTTCACTGAAGAACTATATTTCCCGTTGATTCATGTTGTCAATTGAATTGAATTGGCTTGTGTATTCTCATTCAATGCTTTGTTACACAGAACTAGCTAGCCTGGTTGTATTCAATTCATTCTTTTAAATAGTGTTATACTGTCATTTGGTACATAACTGCCCTTTCCATGAGAATTATATGCTTTGGACAAAATTTTTCAATCTTCGGCCAGAACTGATAAAAATTACAGGATTTTGTAACGTTCTACATCTTCCGGGAACTACTGGAAACGTTAGGATACATATTTTGTCAGAGTCAAGTCTAGAATTTGGAAGCACTGCAATGTTATCTTGACCTTACACACCTCTACAGAATATAAGTCTCATAACGCAACTATCCGTATTATGTCATTATAATATAGCTCAACCTCGATAGATATCCATTCGTATTATACACAAACGATGTACATAGATTCAGAAATATTTACACACTACGTGAAAATTAATTTGCAAGGTATGTACAGGATTCGAATTTTAATTCCGACCCATTTCATCATGAACGTCCACTTATTTTTCTCGGTATTTAAACGAATTTACGATTATTTCTGAATTAGATACTTTCCGCTGGCATTGCCTTGAACGAAAATAGATTTTACAACTTAACGTGCGATTCTCTATACGAAATTCAGAGAGATTTGTCAATTACGAAATATGAGATCGTTAGCAGATACCTCGTTCCGCTTAATTCGTATCAAGCTTAATTCCAGATTATTCCGCTTGCTTTAAACTATCATAATTGAATTGTATTTCCTAGTATTTCATGAAAATTGTTGTATATTTATGAAAAAGGGTAAGCACATTCAGGATGAAAAATGCGTGCCTCGCAAGAGAGCGTTTCGACATGCATTACCCCCGCTTGGAGATAAATGACAACTGTGCAGTTTGTCCGAATTGAATAAAATTGCGTGCACTAACTATCTAAAAATCGTCGGGAATTTCCCAGCAG